>NW_007726591.1:283225-402074 GCF_000696425.1 Galeopterus variegatus | reverse complement strand
AATAAAACTTCTTAAAGAAAACGTAGGAGAAACACTTCAAGAAATAGGGCTAGACACAGACTTCATGAATACGACCCCAAAAGCACGGGCAACCAAAGGAAAAATAAACAAATGGGATTATATCAAACTAAAAAGCTTCTGCACAGCAAAAGAAACAATTAAGAGAGCTAAAAGACAACCAACGGAGTGGGAGAAAATATTTGCAAAAGATACATCCGACAAAGAATTAATATCCAGAATATACAAGGAACTCAAACAACTGTACAAGAAAAAAACAAGCAACCCAATTAAAAAATGGGTAAAAGAGCTAACTAGACATTTCTCTAAGGAAGATATACAAATGGCCAACAAACATATGAAAAAATGCTCAACATCACTCAGCATCCCGGAAATGCAAATCAAAACCATACTGAGTTACCATCTCACCCCAGTTAGGATGGCCAAAATCCGAAAGACTCTGAACGATAAATGCTGGCGAGGTGGTTGAGGAGAAAAAGGAACTCTCATACATTGTTGGTGGGACTGCAAAATGGTGCAGCCTCTATGGAAAAAGATATGGAGGTACCTCAAACAGTTGCAGATAGATCCAGCATATGACCCAGCTATCCCACTGCTGGGAATATACCCAGAGGAATAGAAATCATGAAGTTGAAGGTATACCTGTTCCCCAGTGTTCATTGCAGCACTGTTTACAATAGCCAAGAGTTGGAACCAGCCCAAATGTCCATCATCCGATGAGTGGATACAGAAAATGTTGTATATCTACACAATGGAATACTACTCAGCTATAAAAACGAATGAAATACTGCCCTTTGCAACAACATGGATGGACCTTGAGAGAATTATATTAAGTGAAATGAGTCAGGCACAGATAAAGAAATACCACATGTTCTCACTTACTGGTGGGAGCTAAAAATAAATAAATAAATTCACTCACACATACACACACACAAAACCAGGGGGGGAGGAAGAAGATATAACAACTACAGTTTTTTGAAGTTGTTACAACAAGCAAACAGAAAGGACATTGTTGGGTGGGAGGGGGGAGAGGGTGGAGGGAGGGAGGTTTCGGTAATGGGCCATAATAATCAACCACATTGTATATCGACAAAATAAAAATTTAAAAGAAAAAATAAAATAAAATAAAAAAACTAAGATTCTCTAAAAAAATAAAAATAAAAACAAAAACAAAACTCAAAACCCAAAATAAATAAAAACACATTTATTTGGTGACCTCTCTGTCCATTATGAATGAACTTATTATGCCTATGGGAAAAAAGCATTTTGTGAATGTGTCTTAGAATCTTTCACTATTTTCAGTAAAAGACTGTTCTTTTTATTTTCTAAATTAGAAGTTAATTGTCATGAAATTTTATGTCGTTGCTTTCCTTGGCCTATTCTTCAGTTCTTTTTCCATATCAGGATTGCACTATGATTGGAACATTCTCACAAAGACTTCAGCTGAGTTTTTCTTCTTAGAATTGACATTCCGCCAGCAACCTTAAATACTAAATAAGTCTTCTCTGTTCTCTAATTTCTTCCCTAGAGTTCCAGTTTAGGTCGTTGTTTTTCTATTAGTTTCTTTCATTCTTTTTCACTCTAGTCATCTTTCTACAAAGTGCACTGACAGGTAGTAGCTTAGAGATTTGTTATTCAAGTCATGGATCCTTCTGTGAAAGGCAAAAACTCAAATTTAATATATTTATTTATTTATTTTTTTTTGTCTTTTTCTGTGTCCGGCAACGGATTGCAACCCTCAGTGTTGCCCCCGTACCGGACCAGGACCGGCAACGGGATTGCAACCCTCGGTGTTGCCCCCGCGCCTCGCTCAGCCAGTGAGCGGGAACCGGTCTGTATGTGGGATCCGAACCCTCGGCAGGAGCGCCACCGCGCTTCCCAAGCGGCGCACTAGCGCAGTGCGCCACCGGGCCGGCCCCAAAAACTCAAATTTAGATACTTTCTCCCTTTTATTTTCCCATCTCAATTTCTTTTCTGTTCCTAGTGCATTTTGGGGAGATGAGTTAACTAATGCAAATAACCCAGACAAAGGACCCTAAGATCATTTTTGAGAAACTTGAAAAGATCCTTGAAGAGAATGTTCAGAGTGAAACACTAGAAAAAATTGGGTGTGGCTAAAGAAAAATGAGGCGAGGGCCCAGTAAGCATTTTGGATGAAGTTGAAGTGGACTTGCCTTAATGATTAGAACCGATCTCCCTCAGGTCCCTGGTGCTCTTGTCCTTGGAGGGACAAATATTGCTTGTGCTTCTAGGAGGAGGCAGTGTGGTGTAGTGGAAAGTGCACCAGATTTGGAGGTAGGGATTAGAGCTGCTCTGACCCATCTCTGTCACTAAATTGGCTGTATGACTTTGAGCAAGACTTTGAATTATTCTACACATAGTATGAAATAAGAGGTTGGATTGGATGGTATTTTGGGTTGTTTGGTGGAGGGTAAAGCCACCTCCTTACGGTCTGACTCTTGCTCCTCACTCCACCCCTCTGCCTCCCCTGGCTTTGCTCGCGGCAGCCTCAGCATCTGAGCTGCCTTCTCTGCTTACTCCATGTTGCCTCCTTTTTGTCTGCTCAGATCTTACCCATTCTTACAGGGCTAGTTCCAGTTACTTCAGGCCTTTCCTAGCTACTCAGGTTCTTAATGAGCTGCCGCTCCTTCTCAGAACTTTTATTGTCCTTGTGGTCCATTGCATAGTGCTCAGCACAACTCTGTATTGGACCCGCTTGCTCTTCTTTTATTGTAGTGTTTTTGATGTGGAAACTATTGTGTGTTCAAGTTTTGCTTGACATTTAACTCTGAGAACCTTAAGGACAAAAATGGAGCCCCAGGTATATCCCCCATTACACCCAGCATAAGCTGGATAAATAATAGGTGTCCCACTGATCGTTGTGACTGAACCGACAATTGCCAGGGAGCATGAAAGCTCTGGTATTTCAGCTACTCACTTGCCTTATGTTCAGGTCAAGAACAAAAGCAGAGAATAAAATTTTAAGCCCAAATTATCCAAGAAGCTATTTTCTGCCATCACACTAGGTTTTGAGGAGTGTTCATGTTCCTTATTTTTGGGGGGAGGATTTTTCCAATTTAGCTCACAGCATTGTTGGTCCATAATTTATCCTAATATATAAGCCCATGAAGGAAGCACTCTCTCCACTGGAGGCATTCCACTTGCTGTTGCCTCTGGCCCTTGGGAATCACCATGAAGGAGGTGATGTGGCTGAGACCTGGGTCTGGGAGCCAGATAATTCTGGGTTTGAGTTCTACTCTGACTCTTCTTAGCTGTGTGACATCAAACAAGTATTGAGTCTCTCTAAGCTTTAATTTTCTCTCCCACAAAATGGTGATGTACTTACCTCCTTGGTTGTCAGGATTAAATGGTACCCTGCCTGTGTAGCTCTTAGCATAGTGCCTGGCGTAATTTATCCTCATTATCTCTGCTATCAAAGCCTGTATTGACGACCAAATGTATGAGTCCTTAGCCAGGCCCTTAAGGATAGAAATTAAGATCTGGATAAATGTGTATGGGATTTGCAGATGTGATTAAAACTATTAAAACAAGCCAGGGTTGCTCAGAGGGCATTTGCGTTTGTGAGTAGTTGGGGTGAGTACTTCCTGGGTCCAGGGAGCCTAGAATCCTCAGCCTGGCACGCAGGCTTTTTGTCAACCCTGTCTATTTTTCCTCTCCTTTTCTAGAGGTGCTCTGTGCTTCCCAGACATGCTCCCTGGCCCTGCCTCTGTGCTTCTGCTGCTGGCCTTGTTTGCCCCTCTGTAGCAGGCTCCTTCTACGCTCCCTTAAGTCCCAGTCTCTGGCCTCTGACAGTCCTAACTGCACTTATGCCCTGGTGGTCCACATGAAGTTCACATGAACCTTACTGTGGCAAACTCTTCTTTGTCCTCTTAAACCCAAAGTTTGGTACTTACCACACCTGTTTGAGGTTTATGTCTGTGTTCTTGCTCCATCACAGGGTAAGGTCAAAGAATATTAGAGCTGGCAGGGACTTCTGAGATCTAAGGACATGGTTACAAATGAAACTTAAGCTTTGTGAGCGCATTAGATATAAAATAGATCCTGATGAGACTGCCGTGTCAAAGAGAGGGCCAGGACCCTTTCCGCTCTGTTGTCATCTCCTCTCCTATAAGATCCTTGAAGCTTTATGATGTCTGCTGAGCTCTGCAGAACACACTTTGAAAACCACCAGTCTAGCCAAACTGTCTCATTTAACAGGTGAAGAAACTCGGAGACTCAGAGAGGGTCAGTGGTTTGGTTGAGGCCCCACAGCACTACTGGAAACCGTGTCTGGCCACCCCCCATTGCCCTACACCATTTCACATAGTGGGTGCTCAGATGCCTCAAGTGAGTGAATGCAAAGAATAATTAGCAAGGTTTGAATGATTTCCTCATGGATCTTATATTTGTGATTAAAAAGATGTAAGTGGCAGTGGTGTTCCTGTGTGATCCTCAGGGTTGAGGGTGAGACTGTTCAAGTCACAGGGGTAGGATGAAGATTGCCAAAAAAGAGGTCATTGGGCGTGAAGTTAAAATGTCTTGGATGGGCATTGAGTAGTTTTTCTTGGCTTTTACCTGTAATTTCTTAGTTTTCTCATCTATGCTGTTTTAGTCAGTTTTGTGTTGCTATAACAGAACAACCTGAAACTGGGTAATTTATAAAGAAAAGAGGTTTATTTGGCTTATGATTCTGGGACAGCTGCATTTGGCATGGACCTCAGGCTGCTTCTACTCATGGCGGAAAGTGGCAGGCAAGTGGCGGGTACAAGCAGATCACATGGTGAGAGGAAGCAAGAGGTGCCAGGGTCCTATAAAGAATAAGCTCTCGCGGGAACTAATAGAACAAGAACTCACTCATTAATCCCCTCTCCCCCAGGGAGAGCATTAATCCATTCACGAGGGATCCACCCCCCATAACTCAATCAGTTTCCAACACTGCTGCATTGGGGATCAAATTTCCACATAAGTTTTGGAGGGGACAACATATCCAAACTCCATCATATGCCTTAGCTAACTCGTTTCAGATGAAAGGTTCTGTATGTTTTCAACATGCACGTACTAGGAAAACACCGGCAGAGGGACTTACTTTTTTGTTACCTAAGCTGGGATTTGATCTTCAGACCCTCAAGGTGAAAGGCTAATACCTTAATTTGTGTGTTTTATAAACATCTCCAGGTGATGACCTTCTTCTAGCCTCATGTGATATTCACATCCTACAGGACTGAGAGCTAAAATTTCTGCCTTGGAATAGAGTGGTGTATGTTACATGCTTAAGTTTAGAATCAGCAGGGTGCCATCCCTGCATTAGTTGTTGGTAAACGTTGCTGAGTGAACGTTTTTTAAATGCAGCTGAGTGAAAGCTTTTTAGGGATTTCCTGGAAAAATAGAATTTTCTATTTTAAGAGAAAATGTATCTTATGGTTTAAAAACAAATAGCAAAGAAACCTCTCTCTAATAAGACGTATGTCCAGCAATGCAAGGTGTTTCCCCTTACCTGTACTGGCAAGCCACCCAAAAAACCACTCTTTTAAAATTTAATTATTAATTTTTCTTTCCAAGTACTCAAATGCCTGATGGTCAGCAAAACTTTCCGAGTACTTTTTAAAGCTTTTAGAAATCTAATAAATAGATAGATATAATGAATTCCACATTCCAGTACTGTTCATGGATATAGAGAAATGTTTTATAACTTTCTACTTAAAATCAAATCTATCATGCATCATAAATTGGAATCACGAAGTTAATCTGTCAGATTCTCTATTATGTCAGAAATCGTTTAATCACCAGAAAGCGTAATAACTTCGTATAGCATACATTATACGAAGTTATACGATTTTTTCCTTTTTGTCTTTTTTTGTGACCGGTAACGGGATCACAACCCTCGGTGTCGCGCCCGCACTGCGCTCAACCAGTGAGCGGACTGGTCTCTATATGGGATCCGAACCCTCGGCGGGAGCTCCGCTGCGCTCCCAAGCGCCGCACTCTACCGAGTGCGCTACCAGGCTGGTCCAATCATCTTTATTTTTCTGATGTCAGTCAAATTATTTTTCAGCAGAGTACGAAGACTGGAGATGGAGATACTCCATGGCTGTGTGTTAGAACCATACTGAAAGTTTTTTGTTTTATGTAAATAGAAATTGATGGAACATTTTATACAGAGTACAGGCTTTTGACAAAAAGTATTGATGGTTGCTTTCAGTAAGTGTTACTTGAGATGACAGAACATTGCATTTTAAGATGAATTACATGAGAAACTCCCTCTTTGGGAATGTCATACATTTTATTTCATCTGTTGTTTTATGAGAGAATGACTGAAGTCATGAATACCTTAGACTGAACTGTTTCCTTTGCACATGATAAGTCCCGGTTTGGTGCACTCCTATTTTAAATATAAAGTTATGGGGGAAATATTTATACTGGCAAATAATATTGATAAAAATGCTTAAATGTTCAGAAGCAGAACATAACTTCTCACATGGTTTCCTCTTGTGTGGTGGTGATTTGTGGGAAGCCTGGGAAACTGGTTAGAGTTAAATATATGCTTTTCAGAAAGAACTTAGAGATTTGGCTTAGATAAGTGGCTATTTTTTTTTTTTTCTTTTTTTCTTCTGGATATGTTGATGATTTCCCCTCTCTGGCTATATTTAGATTTCAAAACTGCTCCATTTGCATCCACTCCTGCATTGTTACTTGTTCCTGATACAGGGACTTAGAAGTCAGGGTCCGTGGTGACTTTTGGGCCTTAATTTTCTTTATAGCCTTAATTCAGAGATATTAGCTTAATGGCACCTGGGGCTTAATGGTATTAATAGATTCACTATATGTTTACTGAGCACCTACTCTCTGTTCCAGAAACTGGAGATACAGTCCTGATCTTCATGTTGCTTACATTCTCGTGAGAGAGAGAGAAACAATAAACAAGTAATACAATTTCAGGTAGTGATTTATGCTATAAAGAAAATAAAGCAGGATGTAAGGGGTTAGAGGTCTCAAGAGAAGTGGGTATGGGAGCTATTTCAATTAGAGATATCAGGAAAGGCTGCTGTGAGAAGTGACATTTAAGCAAAGAGCTGAATGATGAGATAATTTGAGCTATGCAGAGATTCAGGAACCTGGCAGAGGGAGCAGGAAATATAAAGGCCCTGGGGCTAGAACAAACTTGGCATGTTGGAGGAACAGCGAGAAGACTAATGCAGCAGCAATGGTGGGAGTATTCGAAGTTTGGGGGTTAACATGATGGGCTTACAGGAAGACCAGGCAGTAGAGGAATGTGGTTCTAAACATTTGTCTTATGTGTGTTGCGGTAGGACTCTTGTTTTATGACCATACTGTCTTCATCTACTTAGCACATGGCCAAAGAGGATTTCCTATTTCCATCTTGCTGGCATCCATAGAAACATCTTGCTTCCCCATTGGCACTTGTGTTCCTCCATTTGCTGGATGCCAGTTTAGATAAAGTCCTAGTCACCAGGGGAATTTGAAACCTTCACTCCCCAAGAATGAATCCCTCAGTTAAATGGAATTCTCATATACTTTGAATATTACATTCTTACAGTGCTCACCCCAGATTATTAAAATTAGTTGTCTATGTGATTGTCGTTCCAGCCGTAAGCAGCTGTTACTCATGTTTGGGCCCCTAATACTTACTGCCTGGCACCCAGGAAATGCTCAATGTATTTGTTCGTTAAATAAATGAAACAATTCCCTATGTATTCCTGGCTGCCCATTATAAGTACTAGAAATTATGGTGAATGCAAAGTCAATAAACTCCCTGCTTTTATAGAAGGAGCTGAAAACCAGCTTAGGGAAACGAGACTTAAAAAAAAGGAAATAGTTGGAGTTGCTTTAGGGTACTTATAAGAAGAGTTTAAAGAGTTGTTGGCTTAAATAGTTGCTGCAGGAATGAGAGCTCTGGTAAGATTGAGTGGTTCAGGAGCCAGGTAGCATTCAACGCCTGGTGGGATGGAATTCCCAGAGGCCAACTGGGTCATTAGCCTGGGTCTTTCCTGCATTTGAACTTTCATCCCAGGGCCTTACACGATACTTTGTCCTCCATAAATTTGGAGCCGATTTGGAACTAGCTAGCTGTTTTTCTCTCTGCTGAATTAATGTGCTGTTCAGTCTAAGTTCAAAAATAAAATATATTAAAAGAAAACTAAAAATGGGCCAACGTTTTGCCTCTATTGCTATGGGAATATTTGTTTTTAAATCATCTTTTAGTACTTCACAAATCTTCCCCACAAAGTTTTTCTTTTCTTTTTTTTTTTGAAGCAGAGACTGTTTTTCCCAGTGCAAAAGACCATTTCTTAAATCCTGATTTATTCAGAAATTTACATGGAGAAAATGGCCCCAGATCCCACACAAGTGAAACTTTATTTTTTAATCTGGGACACAGTAGGGAGCCCTGAGAAATGCATTTTCCTCCAGGATTGTAGGAGAAATACATAGTGTTTGTTTAAAGCATCAGGTATTGAGAAATGTAATGGCAGGGTGAAAAGTTTGACCTCAGCTGCCAGATCCGATCTGCTAGGGGGTAATTGAGTTGCCATGTTTTTTTCCTCTTCAGTTTAAATCAAGTTTTGCTATAGCCCATTTAAGTGTCAAATTGGTAGCAAAACTTGACAACTTCAGGGTGCAGACTTGCTTTTGATCAGAATTTACATGCAAATCATTTTTGCCTTGAACTGTCAACTCTTGTTTCTGATATTCTGAAGGGGACATGTCTCTCCCTACCTCTTTCCCCCCAAGCCAAAGGGGATGTTGGCTAATATTATTAATCAGTGTGTGGAAGAAAAATTATCTTGATAAATATGGTGGTTAAACTATATTTTCCCTTCTGTTTGTCAGCTGTTGCAGCTGGGCATTTAATCTCCTTTTACCTAGAAGGAAATCAAACAATTATCCTACGCTTGATGTCAAAAAGAAACTAGTGAATGAGGGTAGAGGGTCACCAGTGTATTGGGGAATGGACTTAAGCCACCAAAACCTGACAAAGGGTGCTGACAGTCTGCATTTTCTTGGGCATTAAACAAAGTCTTTGGTAACTTTAAAGAATCTTTCCTTGCATGACTAAACTCATTGAGAGGGTTAGAGAAAAAGCTGCCTCAGAAGTCTTAAGCCTGAAACTTTTTTTTTGGTTTTGCTCTAAACCCTTGGGATGCTTAAAAGCACGTGAGCATGTGTAGCTCCATCATTCAACGACACAAAGGAGTGTTTGCACTTTCACAGAGTTAATAATGACAGTAGCAAGTCTTTCTTGTTTCCAGCCATCCTGTTTTAACATTCCCAGTCATCTACCTTCCTGTAGAATTTAATTGTGATTTACGCTGTGCTCTCAATTCTTAGAGACAGCCCCACTCTGAAAAGCAAGAAAATAGATGGACCTAATGGGAAAAAAGAAAAAAAAAAAAAAAAAAGGAGAAAAGGAAGTTTCTAGAACTCACTATAGATTAAGAGAACGGATTGTGAATATTTTTAATTATCCATTGTGTAGCCAAAACGTTTAGTGAAACAATGTGAGATTTTTGTTTCTCGCCGGCCTGAAATTCCTTTTCATCACTGCACTCCCAAAGGGGTGAGAACATCAAACATGTCATCTTGCCAAGATGACAGCCAGCGTTGTGTCAGATGGGAGACACATGCAAGCCTGACTCGTGAAGTCAAAGAAATTTCAGGATTGGATTCGCTTGATCCGGCGTGGCCTGATTGCAGGCCCTTTGGAAATCTCTTCCGGCCCCTTCCTGCCCCTGTCCAGCACTGCCTGCCTGTGTGCTGTGAAATTTTAATTGAATTGTTAATGACACAGAGGAGTGACACAACACATGAGAAACTTCCAAGAATCAGTCAGGAGGAGCCCTTTTTCTTACTGTTACAAAACAGAAGACACTGGGAAATTGACAAGTCCAAGCGGCGAAGCCAGGGGAGTAATTGATAGCAGGCTGCCTAGAGCCAAGGTCCTTCCCTGGTAATTGCAAGCAGAGGCTGCCTCTCTGATCTCACCAGTGGTGCTGGCCCTGCCAGAGCGACCCAGCTTTGACAGATTGCTTTCCCTCAGTAATGACTTAGGCATGTTCCCTCTCTTGCATGAGGCCATGTGTCCCTCCCACTGGAGAAAATGAGCTGAACATTTTGCTGCTTCTTTAACAGGATGCTGTTAAAATAACTCTATTCTATTATATAAGCCCTGTAGTGCCAGGGGCTAAATTTATATGGTTATAAACAAGAGATATTACTTTGGAATACTACAATACTGGTTTTGCTCTTTCTTTAGGGTTTAAAATGGTGTTTTCAAAATAATGGATTTTACTTCAAGAAAAAAAAATGGTGGGGGGGGAGGAGAGGAGGAGGGAGGAGGAAGGAGGAAGGATCCCCTTTCTGAACACCCTCATCCTATTTTTAAATTCCTGTTTGTACCTTCTGTAATTCTCTAGCCCAGTATTTATTTGTATTTGTGTTTCTTTTGCTGGCTGGATTTGATTCTCTATGGGAACATCAGAAATATTATTTACTCCAGGATTCTGAAATAAGATAGATATTTTATTTTATGTTTTTTAAACTCTCCAAAGGTTTCTTTTTATTTTTTTCCCTTTCCCATTTCTGGACATTGATATATTTCAGAACTTTTATGTGGCTTTTCCTCCCTCCCTATGCATACTCACCCTTCTCCCCTTTCTCCCTTCCTGGAATGTAATTTTGTTTATGAAATATGATGGTAAGCTGAAATGTCCCTTATAATCTATGGCACTCTGGGTTTTCACTCCCGCCAGTGACAGAAACTTACTAATTCTGATATAGGGGTCCCTGAATGTATTTCCCCACTGTGGCTTGTGTTTTCTGGCATATTTTAAGTTTGGGTCCTTCACCCCACCTGTGACAAAACACATTTTCACACTAAGAATCAACTTCAAAAGAGTGTCAGGAAGATCCGTAAAAACTCAACTACAGATTCACTAAAGAAATGAAAAGAAGCTTTGTGTGTGCATGTGTGTGTGTGTCTTCACACTCACATGACAGTTGTGTTTTGATGGAGAACCTGAGAGGAAAGGTACAGATTATTCTTAGTGGGAACTTCTGGGAGAACAAGTAGAGAGAAGATTTGCCTGTGGTTATTTATCTTATATTTACTCTCTAACTCCCAAAGTTGATTGTTAAGTGGTAGTACATATTTAGAATTTATATTCTTACAAAATAAAGGTTGAAATGGTGGTAGACTCCCAGGCTATCTCACAAAATTCATTTCTGCAAAATGAAAAGCACTATTTTAGGTAAAATAGACTTTTGTGGACTAGCCTGAGAACCTAACCATTATAGCATTGGTTCTACTGGAAAATACCTTCAGAATCCTACTTGAAAATAGGGTGTTAGGAAGACAGATTTTCTTGCCTTCCTCCTCACCTCCTCTAACTTGGAAAGGAAGGAACTCCCTCATATGATCCCAGAAATGAAGGGATCAGCCCCAATCCGAACTTCAGTGCTGAGAAGAGTATAAACCCTTCCTCCTGTTCTGCTGTGGTGTTATTCTTGTGTGTGTGTGTGTTTAAAACTTTTTTTTTTTTTGTTATTTCTGCATTATTTGAAATCTATAGTAAGCCATGTTTCATTTTAATGGGAAACAATAGGAAAATTTTTTTCTTCTTTCAACTTTATTGAGGTGTAATTGACAAGTAAAAATTGTATATATTTAAGGCTTATAACTTGATATTTTGATTGTAGAGTTATTTTTATGTAGGACATACTCTTAAGTCAGGTGTTTGAAGGTAGGGATGTGCTGTTAGAATCTCATATAATTATTTGACTCCATTTCTACTCTTATTGTTCATGTAGGTATTAGTCCAATGTTTGCCTGTCTTTCCTATGTTTTCAGTGTGTTTTCTAGTATTGATTTTCTGTGGGTGGGGAGGCAGTTCTCCCCCACCACTCGGGGACATTTGATTTGTCATAACTGGAGATGAGATGGGGTAGTTGCTACTGGCATCTAGTAGATAGAGGCCAGGGATGCTGGTAAACATTCTGCAGTGTACAGGACAGCTCCCACAACAAACAGTTATCAGGTCTACAATGTCAATATTGTTTAGCACAATGACATATAGAAGTAAGTTCTCAGTAAAAGTACATGAATTGAGTCAGAAACCACAATCTGTCAATCAACAAGTGTTATTGAGAGCTTGGAGCTGCTATGGGGGACCCAGAAGCAAAAGGATTTGAGAAGTGTACACCTTCCTGGTTGTGAATATAGGCTTTAGACACACACTTGGATTCAGGTGTTGGTTATACTTCATGACTTTGGGTTTGTTGCTTAACTTCTCTAAGCCTCAGTTTCCTTCTCTGCTAAATGGTACAAATGACAGTACTGATATCACAGGACAAAGCCCTTAGACTGGTGTCTGGCTTACACTAGACCTTAGTTAATAAGTGGTAACATGTATAAATTGTTTGCTGTCCTAAAGGTGGTGACTTAATGAATCTTGGAGATTATTTTACTGAAGCCTTCCAATTTAAAGTTGAGAAAACTGAAACCCGGAGAGGGGAGATTACCCAAAATGATGACAAGGTAGCTAGAGGCAAAGTTGGGACTAGAACCCAGGTCTCTTGACCACAAGTCCCTGTATTCTTTACAGTATTAAGCTTCCTGTCATGGTTACAACTTAAGTCTGGTTGAAAAGGAAAGTCCAACATGTCTGAAGTAGAGAAATATTTAGTGACAAAAATTCTAGTTTGAGAACTCTGGATTCTGGAAGGTCATAGGAAGAGGTGAGTAGAATTATGGTTTATAATGACCATGAAACTCATGGGGACTGTTATGATGGATATCCAAAATCTTGTGTTGGGAACTAAGGGAACAAGTAGAAGCCTTATAGGGAAAGTCTTGGGCGTCAGTTATTTGAGCACTGAAAAGCATTATGTCTTGGTGGAAGCTGGAATCTTCAAAAGTCTCTTTAAATACATTAGACACACAGAGGAGGAATGAGAGAACATTTAATGAGTGTTGGCCAGTGTTGGGCGTGATACCAGATGATTCCACACACATTTTCTGGTTTCAGTCGTCTTACTGAGCTCTAGTATCACAGGCATTCTCCATTTGCAAGATGGCGGATGAGAGCAAAAGGGGGGACGTTACAATAGAATAGCGTAGCATGCCGTACTGTTTTCAACAGTCATGTTTTTGGAGAATGTTTAATGGTGGGGAAAAATATCCAAGAACTATTCATAAGTAAAAAAGTAGGTTTTGAAACAGTGTATGCACTATTGATCTCAACTGTACTTTGAAATAAATGTGGGTGCCTACAAAAAGGAACAGAAGACTGTATGTCAGAATATTAACTGGTCATTTCTAGTGTTGGGATCAAGGATGATTTTAATTTTCCTTTTTATTTGTATTTTTATTAGTTTCTGTTTTACAAATAATTATAATAAAAGTCATTTTTTGAATGGTAGAATTGATGTGATCAATAAGTATTTCTTAATAAGTTGCACATGCCTGGACACTGTTACAAGGCAGAAGAAGTGTACAGATATAGGTTCTGCCCTCAAGGAACTTTTATTGTAGTTCTGGAGAGAAGACCTATATATATGATAAGTTTATTAATAATAATGATCATTACTGATAGCTTTTTATTTGTTATGTGACTGATTAGATTATGATAAAGGCTCTCTAAAGTTTTGGTAATGTTCATGGCCATCTATGTGATTTACATGTATTATTTCACTGAATCTGCCCAACCGAAACATGAGGTACCTTAATAAGTATTCCCATTTTACAGATGGAAAAAACTTAGGTTTAGAGAATTTGGGAGTGGGGTGTGTGTGTGATTGACTCCAAAGTTCATGTGTTTAACCACTAGTTAATATGACCTCCTAGAGAACCCTGCTTAGGTAGTAAATCACCTAGTGCTTGTTGCCTGTGAGGACTACAAGAATGATCAGTTGAAGAGGAATAGATCATTTCAGCCTGGACAAGAGAAGAGAGAAGAAGGATCAGGAGTCTCATCCACCCTTGTCATGGTGGAAAGTAAAGTTCCCAACCTGCCTTCCAGCAAGATTCTATTTAATCATCAGTGAGCCAGGCTTGATGTTTCAAGATGATTCTGTGTAGCATTACTAAGAATCTCTGGACCCAAACACATGAACCCCTTGTAGGGTTATCTTAGGTACAGATGAGGAGGAGACCAGGTCCAGGTTGGAGAAATGTCTTGGGAAACTGGTTTTCTTTGCTCATTTCTAATTAAAAGCTCTGGTTGTCTTTGAGAAAAATTTTACACTGATTTGGGTGAATGTGGTTCTGACAGACAGTACCTCTCCCTGGTCTATTGAATCATCCTTCAATTCACAGCCTGCACTGGGTCTGTGGTGCCCACATAATGGCCAAAACCACAATGGCCACAATAAGCGCTGTGGAATGTGTGTGAGTTTTGTCTTTATCAGGAATGTCACATGGCGTTTCCTGATTGCACCAGCAGCTTACGGCCCCATCTGAGTTTCCAGACTAAATACCAGTGCTCAAGCCACATGTGTTTATAGAATATAATAAATCTCCATTTGTCATAATGGTTTAAATTTTTTTTAAAAAGTGAGCTGTTAAGTAAAAAAAAATTTTTTTTGGCTGTTATAAATTAACTTTCTTGGAGTTTCAGGTCAAGCCCAATTTATTAAGGGGGATAAAAAAGATAGAAACCTGGTTTGTGATCATAACTATGATTTATCCCCACCTTGAGTGGGTCCTCCTTTGGACCTTTTCTTGAACTGCAGCTGGTTTGGTTTATGTAGGACCTGCTGGGAGCTGAGGTTGTAATGAAAAACAGTTATTCTTTCAAATTACTCACAAGAAGAGGGCTCATTTTATCAAGTGCACTCCTAATTTGATTGTAAGGCTCTTCATATTTATTTTCTGCATTAATCATGCTGTATCTTTGTGGAAAGTATAAACACAGTGGTGAAAGACAGTGTTTAAAAGAAAAAAAAAAAAAACAGCAACACTCAGAGCACAAATATTTCTCGAGAGGTGGCCTGTGGGGAGCCCTTGACGGGCAATTAAGAAAGTTATTTTGGGTTTGGTAGCAACATTGTAAACTTTTCCAAAGACTCTTCCTTACAGCAGGATGGCATTTAATATTTCTGTAGATTAACCTTTAGTGATGAAGAGTGTCCAGTATTGTCTTCCTTTGGCAGGAACCAGCAAGACACTGGCAGCATCAGCTAGCATCTTCCTCCTGTGCAGGAAGGCCCACTCTGTTTCCTGGGTTTGCCCAAGGAAGAGATCTTGGAGCTCCTTTCCCATCTGGGGATGAGGAACTCATTTTAATATCCTGGCATGAACCCAGGAGTCTAGGACCCAGCCTATGCCTTCTTTCCTGATGTCAGATTCCTTCTGACTGGACAGCCTGCAATATCTTAAACAATGAAGGGCAGTTTGTATTCTCAGCAAAGGTTCCCAGATGGTCTTCTGCATCCCAGAACTCCCTTTTGAACTCTTTGTATTCTTAAGGAGAACAACTCAGAACCAGATGTTGGGTAGTCCATTACAAACATGAAAATGAATTTTCATATACCTTCATGGCAGTGAAATCTATAATATTTCTTATCTCTTTTATCTCTGGCTTGTAAAAGAGATCTAAGTATGCATTGGAAATACGTATTGTTAGTTGTATAGATCTATTTGTAACGAAGCCAGGAACTCAGTGAAATTCCATTTGAGACAACAGGATGAGGTAGCTCTTCAAAAAGTCTATTCCGGTAAGGTAAGTCAAGGCTTGTGCTTTAGGGTATACCGTATATATCTTTAACTTACCACAGTTTACCTTCAAATAATATATGACTTTACATATAGTTCAAAAATCTTACAATGGTATACTTCCACTTCCTGTCTCCCATCCTTTGTTCTGTTGTTTTTCATTTTTCCTCTATGTATGTTATAAATGCCATTGATCATTGTTACTATTTTTTCTTTGGACAACAGTTTTTAGTCAGGGAAAATATTTTTTTTTTTTTGTCTTTTGTCTTTTTCCATGTCCGGCAACGGATCGCAACCCTCAGTGTTGCCCCCGTACCGGACCGGGGACCGGCAACGGGATCGCAACCCTCGGCGTTGCTCCTGCGCCTCGCTCAGCCAGTGAGCGGGAACCGGTCTGTATGTGGGATCCGAACCCTCGGGCGGGAGCGCCGCCGCGCTTCCCAAGTGGCGCACTATCCAGTGCGCCACCGGGCCAGCCCAGGGAAAATATTTTTCTATTTGTTTATTTCAGTAAGAAAATCAAAATATTCTGCTTAACATTTTTTGAGTTTAATCTACTTACAAACTAAATATACTTTGCAGAGCCAGTTATTTTTATTTTTATTTTTTTTTCTTAAAAAGATGACCGGTAAGGGGATCTTAACCCTTGACTTGGTGTTGTCAGCACCACGCTCAGCCAGTGAGCGAACCGGCCATCCCTATGTGGGATCCGAACCCGGGCCTTGGTGTTATCAGCACCACACTCTCCCGAGTGAGCCACGGGCCGGCCCCAGAGCCAGTTATTTTTAAAGAAGTTTAAAATTGAAGAAAGTCTGTCACGATACCCACATTTTCATTTCTAGTGCTCTTTATTTCTTTATGTAAATCTGAATATCCTTCTGGTAATAGGAAGGAAATTCATACTTCTGTCTGAGGGCTTTCTTTAATATCTTTATAGAACAGGTATGTGGGGAATGAGTTCTCTCAGTTTTTGTTTTTCTGAGAAATTCTTCATCTTACCTTCATTTTTAGAAGATATTTTCATTGTGTTTGGAATTCCATGCAGATAGTGTTTTTTTCCCCCTCAATACTTTATTTGTATAATTTCATTTTCTTCTGCCTTGCGTTTTTCCTGTTGAGAAGTCTGCTGTCATTCTCAGCTTTGTTCTTTCGTGTATGTTTCTTTTTTTCCTGGCTATCTTCAAAATTTTCCCTTTATCTTTGGTTTTTACCAGTTTTACTATGAAGTACTAGCTCCCCTTTGTCTCCCTCCTGCTTAGGATTTTCTGAGGTTATTTGAATTGTGGTTTGATGTTTTTCATTAATTTTGGAAAATTCTTGGCTACTATCTCTTCAGACATTTTTTTTTTCTGCTCTCTTTTCTCTCTCTTCTGTTTATGGGACTCCAAATATATATTATACTGTTTGATATCATTCCCTAGCTCTTGGATGCTCTATTTTTTTTTTTTCCTTATTAGTTTGGATTATTTCTATCCACCTGTCTTTAAGTTCATATATCCTTTTCTCTGTTGGGTCCAGTTTGCTGATAAGTCTTCTGAAGGAATTTTTCCTCATTGTCATGCTTTCTATTTCTAGCATTTCCATTTTACTCTTTAAAACCATTTTTCACTTCCCTTCTGAAGTTACCCATATGTTCATTCATATTGTCTACCTTTTCCTCTAGATTTAAAAAACAAACATACAGGTAGAGAATTTTTAATTAGAAAATACACATCCAAAATCTTTCAAAATCCAAAACTTTTTGAGTGCCAACATGATGCTCAAAGGAAATGCTCTCAGGGCATTTTGGATTTTGAATTTTGGACTTTTGGATTGGGGATGCTAAGCCAATAGCTGCACATATTCCAAATTCCAAAAAAATCCCAAATCTGAAACACTTCTGTTCGAAAGCATTTTGGATAAGGGACACTCAATCTGTATTGGCAATAGTTATTTTAAGCACCTGTCTGATAATTTCAATATCTGCATCATCTCTGGTTCTGTTATTGTTGACTACTTTATCTACTGACCAGGAGTTTTTAATTTTTTTCTTGCTTTTTGTCTGTCCTATACTTTTTGGTTCAATGCCAGACAGTGTGTATAAAAAGACAGTAGAAACTGAGGTAAATAATATTTACACCTGGGAGTGGAGGTACTTCTGTTGGGATGTTAGTTTGAGTAGTTGAGTCAATATACAGGTGACTCTCGAACAATGCAGGGGTTAGGAGCGCCAACCCCCAGCACCACCACCACAAGCTTCACACTGAGTTACTGACAAGTAAGAGCAGCCTGGACCTAAAGGAAGGGCAAGAGCATGGAGAGAGACCCATTCTCTAGCATGGGTATGTGGGACCTGCTGAAAACTGAGGATGAAGTGCAAACATGAGGAAAACTGTCCATCTTTCCAGGCTCAACATTAAGCACATGGTAGCAGCAAGCCACCACTCAAGGAATTTGAAGTCTATCACACAACAAAATGCAGACCCAGCTCCATAACTGACTACAGTTGACCTTTGAACAACATGGGTTTGAACTGCACAAGTCCACTTATACACAAGTTTTTTTCAGTAAACACTGTATAGTACTGTAAATGTATTTTCTCTTCCTTTTAATTTTCTTAGTAACATTTTCTTTTCTCTAGCCTACTTTACTGTAAGAATACAGTATGTAATACATACACAAAATATGTGTTCATTGACTGTTTATGTTATTGGTAAGGCTTCCAGTCAACAGTAGGATATTATTAGCTATCTTTTGGGGAATTCAAAGGTTATACATTGATTTTTGACTGCACAGGGGGTTGGCGCTCCTAACCCCTGCATTGTTCGAGAGTCACCTGTATATTGACTCAACTACTCAAACTAACATACCAACAGAAGTACCTCCACTCCCAGGTGTAAATATTATTTACCTCAGTTTCTACTGTCTTTTTACACACACTGTCTGGCATTGAACCAAAAAGTATAGGACAGACAAAAAGCAAGAAAAAAGCTCTGGTCTTAGTCTTAGGCCCTGTGAGCCTGAGTTCCAAGCATGAGACTTTTTCTGTCTCACATTAATGAGGGATTTTGGGTAGGAGAGTGTTTCCTATCCCTCTTCCAGTGGTAGCAGGCCTCAGATTGTATCTATGCAAGGTCCTGTACCTGAAAAGATTTTCTACTCCTTTCCCCAGAGACAGACAAGTTTTGCTTCTGTTTCTGCTTTAGTGGAACTGTACCTTTTCCTGGGACTGTTCCTTCCCAGTGGCTTATGGCTTCTGTTTTTTTTTGTTTTTTTTTTTGACAGAAGGTTCTGAGAAGTAGGCAAGATCTTATGCCTGTGCACAATGTAGGGGGGCTCTCTTTTATCTCATACTCAGTCTTAATCTTTCTTGTTAGCACCGTGGAAAAAAGGCTGCTGAGTGAGTGCAGACTCTCCTTGTGTATGGGACTTTAAGGAATTCTAAATTTTCTTGCTGGCCCACATCTAGCATTTACAAATTTGTTAAAATTTCATCTATTTTCTTATTATACACTTTTATGATGGCTGCATCTTCAACCTGTCCTTTGTCAGAGGAGAAATTCTTTGTGTATTTTGTTTCTCCTTGGAGAAACTCATCACACTGTAGAATTCAGTTCGTTGTTTATTTTGCAACCTCAGCTCTCTGCTGGGTTGGAGGAAAGTTATAATTTTGTAGATTATCTGGCTTTTTCTTTTTAGTGTGGGAGTGATACTCTCCTGTGGTTTTCTACATCATGAGAAGCAATGGAATTCAGGGGTGACATTTTAAGTGACATTGGTAAGTGCTGTGTGTCAGGAGGATCAGGAGGATTCTGGGAATCCTACCATATGGGAACCAATTAAAAGACCAAGGGACATTTAGACTGGAGAAGAGAAACTTTGTTGGAGAGAGGAATGTCATTTGTGATAGCCACTACAAGTAGCTGTAAGATTGTCATGATGAAGCAGGTATAGACTTTTACCTACTGTTTCTAATCGCTTTAATCAACTAACCAATCAGTTATTTAGCCCCTCCTGTGTGCTAGACACTGGGGATGAAAAGACAAATAAGATACTGTTTCTCTCTTACAGGCTCACAATCTAGAATTATGAATTATGGCCAGGGATAGTAAGTATAAGATGGCAGACTTCAGTTAAATATAAGGAAGAACTTGCTGATGTTTGAAGTCATTGAAGATGGAATGGATGATGTGGAAAGGATGTAAGCTTTTCAAATTGTAGACACCAACGTTGAAAACCTAGTTCCACCATTTTCTGATAAAGAGCATGAAGGCAAGTTAACATATTTCCCTGAGGCCCAGTTTCCTCATCTGTAAAGTGGGGATAATAATGCCTTTCTTTTTTTTTTTTTTTTCCTTTTTGTCTTTTTTTACTGACCGGCAACGGGATCGCAACCCTCGGTGTCACGCCCGTACCGGGGACCTGCAACGGGATCGCAACCCTCAGTGTTGCACCCGCACCGCGCTCAGCCAGTGAGCGGGAACCGGTCTCCCCATGGGATCCGAACCCTCGGCAGGAGCGCCACCGTGCTCCCAAGCGGCACACTCTCCAGTGCGCCACCGGGCCGGCCCTAATAATGCCTTTCTTAAAGGATTGTTGGGTAATTGAAAGAACTGAAGTACGTAAGTGTCTGGGCCATTTACTTTTCTTTTGATGTCTCCAAAAAATTGTGTGTTCTTATCAGTAGAGATATTTAAGCAGAATCTCCCCATGGTGGAGGGGATTCTTGCTCGGATAAGAAATGGGACAGGGTGATCTGATGATCCCTTTTAATCAGTCCTGAGGGGCTGGGATTTCAGAATCTATGGATATCTGAAGAGGAGGTCCTGATGAGAGGGGTTTGGTGGGTCCTAGACTGTATGTTGTCTGTTACCCTATGAGAAAGTCCTAAAGAAAACTGGGGAGAAACAATACTATCCTTACATTATTACAAAAGGAGGGAGAAGCAGGGAGATACTGGAAGGGGAGTTGACACTTGCAAGAAAGGAAAGGCTTAGGATTAATTTCTCATTTTCTACAGACGTTATCTTGGGTACAGTCTTCAGTCTATGCTATGTGGGAAGGCTAAAACTGGATAGAAAACATACATTTTTATTGGCTTGAATAACCAGAGACCAAGGTTCAGGGCTGCCTTAGTTGCTGGGAGGAGGATTCCTGAAAGGAGTGAGCCACAGAGTGGAGCCCTAAATTCCACATATAAAATGTGCCGAAATCTATAGCTGGACTCTGAACCACATGTGGGGCAGATTCCACGTTAGCTAAGTAAGGCTAAAGCAATTGAACTGAAATTTGAACTGCTGCCTACCTCAGAGAAGACAGTGTTTTGTAGTTTGATTTCAGTCATGTTAACTGTCTACTTTTAAAAAATGGTCTTCAGAGAAATATAACAATATTTGTAATTTCTACAACATATCATTCAAGACATCCAGGATGCAAACTAAAATTACATTGCATAATGAAAAGCAATGAACAGAGACCAGTCCCAAGAATACCCAGAAGATGGAATAGCAAGCAAAGCTTTTAAAGCAGATATTGTAAGTGTGCTCAAGGATATAAAGGGAAACACAACTACAGTCTAGGAAAAGATACAAAGTCTCAGCGGAGAAATGGTGGACATTCTAAGACTGAAAATTATAATATCAAACAAAAAATTCACTGGATGAGCGTAATGGTAGAATGGGAATGACTGAGGAAGAGTCAGAGAAATTAAAAATCAATAGAAATTATTCAATGTGAAGAATAAAGAGAAAAAGAAATGTCAACAGGGATAAAGAGACCATTGGAACAATATCAAAAGCTCTAATATATATTCTCATATAAATTCTAACATATTAGAGTCCCAGAAGGGGAAGTGAGAGAATGGGGGGAAAATGAAGAAATAATGGCTGAAAATATACCAAATTTGGTAAATGACAAATTTACAGAGTCAAGAAGCTCAATGATCATTAAGCAGGATTAATTTAAAGAAACGAGAGGAAAAACTACACATTGCTTACAGAGGAATAGCAACTTGAATGACCTCAGTGCCTCATCAGAAATAATGGAGGCCAGAAGACAGTGGCACAACATCTTTAAAACATTTGCAGGAAAAAACCCCCCAAACCCTCTGTAAATCCAGAACTCACTATCCAGCAAACATATCCTTCAAGAATAAAGGTAAAATAAAGACATTTTCCTGTAGAGGAAAACTAAGATAATTAATCACTAGCAGACTTACGCACCAAGAAAGGGTGAAGGAGGTTCTTCAGGCTGAAGAGTAAAAACTCATCCTCAGGAAGGAAGGAAGAGTGTATGTGACTGTTTAAGCCCAGAACTCTAACTTTGCATTTTGGAGTTGATAGTGCATGTAGATGTAATATATATGACAACTGTAACGTAAAGACTCATATGGTTGCACGATTTTTTTTTTCATTTTACCTGAAGTGGTGCAAGATAAGCTTTAAGCAGATTGTGACAAATAAGAATATACATTGTAATCCTAGAGCAACTCCTAAAAAAAATGCAACAGCTAAAAAAGCCAATAGATAAATTAAAATGAAATTCTAAAAAAATAATACTCAGCTACTCCAAAATAAGACAGGAAAGGAGAAACAAAAAATGTAAGGGGCAAACAGAAAACATAAGTAAAATGGCAGACTTAAATCATATCAATAATTGCATTAAGTGTTAATGGACTAAACACCCACTTGAAATGGGGCCAATGAAGCCTTACTTTTTAGTTCTCAGGGATGTTTTAAATGGCTGTGGAAGAGCTTTGGGGTTTCAGGAGGCAGTGTGGCTATGAAAACCCATGTTCTAGCCCTGCAAGATTGATATTGGTGGACAAGATAAAGGGAAATGAACTATTTATGGCAAACATGAGGTGTGGCTTTTCGTGTGTCCAGGTCCCTTGGTCCTGTTTCAACACTACACAGCTTCAGCAGAACTAAAACTGGCTCTAGTTCAGTATTGAGGTCCAGCTGGAGCTGGGATTGAAGCAAAGGGCAAGATGCCTGCATGTCTTTTCTCCTGCTTCTCCTGGCTATGTCTTGTCCATCTTTAAGCAGGTTGTTCGTGTTTCCACAAAGCTCTTCTTTTCTCCTCCTTGTAATGCCATGTAGTGTATGGAGCTGGGTGTTGATTTAAGTCCAGCTGTCTTCCATCTGGTCCCCAAAAGGTTTTCAGGACAAGGTGTTTTGATGTGTCCTTTCAGACTGATATGCAGGAGGTCTAGTATGAATGACTTTGCTAAGTGGTGTCTGAATCCTTCAAGACACCCTCGGGCGTAGAGGATACAGCCAGCAAAATGTTTTGTAGTTCTCTGATGCAGGAAGGGGTATGCAGTGCACTGCTTCATGGGGTGGACAGTCACACCCCCATACCCCTCCTCCAGAGAAGGGACTGGGAAATATATGCATCCAACTTGGAAAAAAAAAGTAAATTAGGTAATAGTCAAAGGTATGATTTCTTGTTCTCCTCTCTTCCTTGCCTGATTTGACTAGTCTCTGCTAAAAACTTTTAAAAGCACCTCCCTGCAAATTAGACTAAGTAAGGCAGTTTGGGGCTCAAGTGTGACCAAGAGGGTGTTGGCACAGTGAGAGAAGAATGCTGTTTCCAGGTGCTCTGCCAGGAAGGCAAAGCTCTCTCTGTGTGTCCGTAAAAATTTGCACTGGATAATGTAAAGTTAGTCCCAAGTGTGTGTATTCATTGATTTTAATACTTTGTGAGGGTCTACATTCAGTCACTGATAATACTGTTACCAACCATGTGACTTCTGCCTTGGTTCCTTTTTTTTTTTTTTTTGGTCTTTTTTGTGACCAGCAAGGGGATCGCAACCCTTGGTGTGGTGTCGCCCGCACTGCGCTCAGCCAGTGAGTGCACTGGCCATTCCTATATAGGATCCAAACCCGCGGTGGGAGCGATGCTGCGCTCCTAGTGCCGCACTCTCCCGAGTGCGCCACGGGGTCAACCCCTTGTTTCCTTTTTGAAACCACATGGAGTATGACTTTAAAATAAACATCTGTTGTCTTGGGAAAGTCACTTAACTTCTGGATCTTGAAGATAAAATGAGTTAATTGGACACCCCAGGAAACTTTGGGTCAGTAGGTTTATGGAATGGGGTGAGGCCTGAGCATTTGTATTTTCAACAAGTTTCATAGGTGGTCCTTTTGCTGATCTGTAAGGGGCTCTCCAGATTGTAACATTCTATGATTCTATGATTTTACATAGTGTCAGGAAAAAGGATTTTTGCGTGTAAAATTTCCCTTTTAAAATGGTTGGTCGAGCCGGCCCGGTGGCGCACTGGATAGTGCGCCGCTTGGGAAGCGCGGCGGCGCTCCCGCCCGAGGGTTCGGATCCCACATACAGACCGGTTCCCACTCACTGGCTGAGCGAGGCGCGGGAGCAACACCGAGGGTTGCGATCCCATTGCCGGTCCCCGGTCCGGTATGGGGGCAACACTGAGGGTTGCGATCCGTGGCCGGACACGGAAAAAGACAAAAGACAAAAAAAAAAAAAAATGGTTGGTCCATTTAGGATCATGTGATATTTTTGTCTTAATATCCTTTGAGGGCCGGCCTGGTGGCGCACTGCTACAGTGTGCCGCTTGGGAGCACGGCGGCACTCCCGCCGAGGGTTCGGATCCCACATACAGACTGGTTCCAGCTCGCTGGCTGAGCGAGGTGCGGGCGCAGCGCCGAGGGTTGCGATCCCGTTGCCAGTCCCGGTCCGGTACGGGCGCGACACCGAGGGTTGTGATCCGTTGCCGGACATGAAAAAAGACAAAAAGGAAAAAAAAAGTATCCTTTGAGTCCCCTCCTGTGCCAACCTCTCTCTCAACAATATATTGGTTTGATTGACCCATCTCGAGGAATGGAAATAGTCTACAAAGATTTGGAGTCAACTCTAGAGTCTAAAACTCTGGCACCACCTAGATGGGGAGATTCTCCATACTGTTCCGAGTTGTCTCAGAATCATCACATGATCTTGGTAGGTCAGAAATTCTTTGTGGGTTTGGGGGATGGTTTTGTTTTCCTAAGGAATGTGAAAGTTCCTTCGTGAATTTAGAAGCACAAGGCAGTTGTCAGAGGACAGGGGCTGGATGCTGCATTGTTTCACTGGGGGATTACCGGGGGCTTCTCT
Organism: Galeopterus variegatus; assembly: GCF_000696425.1. Taxonomy (NCBI): domain Eukaryota; kingdom Metazoa; phylum Chordata; class Mammalia; order Dermoptera; family Cynocephalidae; genus Galeopterus; species Galeopterus variegatus. The sequence goes on along the minus strand of NW_007726591.1, from coordinate 377,230 downwards.
GTAGCCGTTTGTTGAGGGTGCATACCTGAAAACCTGAAATTGTTACTTTCTGCCTATTAATTAGGTGCTGCTTTGACTGCATCAGTGAGAGTGTGTTGCTTAAGCCTTTGCTTAACTTGTTCTTTTTGGCACAGCCAGGGGCATTTCCAGAGATAAAATCTGTCAGCAGAGGCTAAGTCCTAATCATACAGGTGTGGATGAATTGGGAGGCTTGGAGCTGAAGTGTGAGAGAGACCTGCATTGTCGGAGCAGCCCTCTAGTCAGGGAGTATCTTAGAAGGAGTATGGGGCTACTAGTGGGATGTTTTACCAGCCAGTGAATAGGATCATGGAGAGGTATGTTAATTCTTCGCCGGTCAGCCTCATTGTCAAACTCTACACTTCCTACCTAGCTTTAAACTTTAAATCACTGGGGCCAAGTAAGATTAAGGAACAGAGGAACTGAAATTATGTACTGAATTCTCTTAACACACTTATCAAAGCTCTCAGGGTGAGCTTCTAGGACAGAGGACTTCTTTAAAAACAGCACTATCGATTCTTTCTTCCTCTGATTCTTAATTACAACGGAACTCACAGTCTACATTATCTATCCCCTTGCTCACTCCTCCTCTCCCAGACGTCCTGAAAGAGTCATTTCCACTCATTGCCTTCACATGCTCACCTCCTATTCACCACACCCTGTTGGTCTTCTAAGTGTGGCCTGTGGACCAGTGGCATCAATATCCCTTGGGAGCTTATTAGAAATGCTGAATTGTGGGTAGCACCCCAGACTTACTGAGTCAGAATCCTTTAAACATGATTCCCAAGTGATTTATGGCACATAAAAGTCTGAGAAGCACTGCTAAGGCTAAAATATTTTCTTGAACCCCTCAATGGCCTTCTAAGCACAAAATCTAATAGCCAGTCTCACTCTTCCTTCTTCTTGACCACTCTATCATTTGACACAATTTTCTTCTTCAAAGGTTCTCTCTCTCTGACTTCTCTGACATAGCTCTATCCAGAGCTTCTTTGCACTTTGTTGGCATTCCCTTCCCTGGGTAATTTTCTGGCCCCCTTTCCTCCAATCAACTCTAAAATATTGACATTTCTACAGTTTGTCACGACCTGTACTTTCTCTCTCAAGGTCCAATTCCACTGTTCCAGTTGACTTCTGGACAGCTCCACATTTGCTGTCCTTCTGGAACCTTGCGAATACTCTTTCCAAATGAACGTATCTTTCCCTCTACTCCCCTGGCCTTCCTTGCTTTAGTTAATGACAGCCTATGTGGAACCTCAGCATCATCATTGACTTCTCCTTTCCTTTTTTTCTCTATCTAATCAGTCACCAGATTGTACCTCTATCATTTCTTGTGTTCTGTTTTTTTACTATTTAATCGAGTTATTTAAACCTCTTTTCTGAAAGATTATAAGGGCCTGATCTTTATAATTCTAGCTGCTGTCTACTTCTCTCTTGTCTTCCACTGTTGTTATTATTTTTTTTCTAGATATTCTAGTCACATCCCTCCTCTGCTCTAAAGCACTTATTGTTTTCCCACTGCCTTCAAAATTAAGTCTAACCTCTGTGGTTCAGGCTTCAAGGACCTCCACGTTCAGGCCCCAGTCCCTTTGTCTAGCCACCTTTCCCACTATTCTCTGCAGGTGTGCTGTGTTTGGCCAAACTGAAGTGTTATTTTCCCTCTTTGGCATTCCCCTTCTAACTAAAGATGACCTTTGGAATGTGGAATGAGATTCTAATACAGATTGTTTGTTATAAGGATGGATATTGAACCAGCAATTGTTATGAGCCAGTCTGGGTTCACTGCAAATAGATCAGGCCATATAATCATCTTCTTCTTCTTCTTTTTTTTTTTTTTTTGACTTAACAGATAAAGGAAATGTGTTGAGCACCAAGCATTTGAAGTTCAAGGAGGTATTTGATAGTGGACAAGCTAAACAACTCCACCAAAAGAGGTCACCTAAATGGAGTATGGAGGAATGTATCTTGTTCCCCACAGAACTTGGTTTTATGCCTAATTCTTGGCAAAAATATTTTCCAATGATGTAGGTGAAGATACAGAAAGCACATGTATCATATTTGTGAGAGGCACTGCTGGGAAGGACGGTAGAATTAGATAATAGAATCATGATCCCCCAGTATTTTATTAGCTAGAATAAATGGGCCAAATCAGAAGAGATGAAATTTAAGGAGATTACACTTGCACTTGGGTCCCCAAATCAACCGTTAAAGCAATGTATCAGAACAGGGGTGACGCGTGAGAAAAGAATTAAGTTTTATTTGGCACGTTCAAATATCTGAATGTGAATGTTTTAGGAGCTCACGAATTCATAGGTTCAATGACATAAGCACATTATCTTGAAAAAGGAAGAAAGTCACACCTAGAATATTGTGTTCAATTCAGGGCCTTCCATTTTAAGTTGGAAGGAGACAAATTGGAATCTTTTTAGAGGCAGCATGGTAAGAGTCACTGCCAGGGTGCGGTTGATTATGAAGGGATCACTGGGTGGTCTTTGTGGCTGTTTCAAACCCAGTTTTCCTCAGTTATAGTCTTGTTGGTAGGGGAGAATTGTGGTCTTACTGCAGTTTCTCTGAAGGCATTTAGCACAATGCTTTGCTCATAGTGTGTGTTAACAAATGTTGAATGAATGTTGTTAGTGTAATACAAGTTTTGCCTCCTAGTCCAGAACATGATTTCCTTGAGGGAACATCCCACATGTTATGTTTCTTTTTGTATCGTTCCAGCATCTTGCATGGGGTTGGATTTTCAGCCAGTAATTAGTAGGTACGTGCAGGTTGAGTTCATAAAATTAAATGTTGGGAGAAATTCATCAAACACCTCATATTTATTCCCCAAATTTCCCTCTTCCTATTGAATAAAAACAGGGGAACATTGTGGTGAGACCAGATTGGTCTCACTGGACTGGGAGTCAGAAGCCTTGGTTTCTAGGGCTGCCTCTGCCATTAACTGGCTTGCAGTAGGCAAGTAAGAACTCATGTACAGGATCTGCTGATGAGGGGGAAGTGGGATGGAAAGTGTCTTGGCTGCTAAAATTTAGGGTCAGGCATCTGAATGCCGCAGCTGGGCTTCTCCCAGCCTTTTGGTATTGGTTATGGTAATGAAATGCTTTAAGATGACACAATTAAGGTACTTAATCATTTTCAAGTTTAAGTTCCTTTCATTTGGCCTGGAAACAGCAGAAATTGCATAGTTTGCTTCCTGGGAGATTGTAGCCCAGGACCAATAACTCACTTGTGTCGGTACAGCTGTTATGTGCTATTCACTGGCAGGTGTGACTAATTCCACCGCCGACACCACCTCTTGGATGAATGTGGGCTTCTAAAGCAACTCGTTCATGAGTATCTGTGAGAGAGATCATTGTTGGAAGGGTGCTGAGCTCTTTGTTGTTACTGGTGGGGCTGAACCCACTTCAGAGACTTGGATTAATGTTGGCGCTATTTCCCGAGGACATATCTGTTCTCTGCGGGGCCCCTCCTGGCATATGCCCACAATTATTGGTACTCTTTTTCTGTTCTCTTGCTCTTTGTATTGTCACAGCTCTCTGGGATTGGTACGCTTATGTTTCTGAAGGCTCTGAAAGCACATTTAATTGAAAAGTGACAAAGTAGTGTTGTTGAAGAGACAAACCTGTAAACCTAAAGCTGGGCTTGGGGCTTGGGCATGCCACCATGTTAGAAGAAAGCATTGGGTTTTCTAGACAAGGGTGAAATGGCTAAGTAAGCATGTAAAAAGAAATCTGATATCTACTGGTCTTTCTTTAAAGACTTAAAAATTGGAGTGGCTTTTACTATTTAGTTGTGTTTAGCTTTGTTCTTAAAAAAAAAAAAGAAAAAGGAATGTAGAAAAAAAAATCATGTTTCATTAATGTGCCAGCTTGGATTATTTTCCCCTGTCAGTTTAGCAATCAACAGTAATAAAAACCCAGATATAATATGTTCATGCATTTACAGTAGTATAAAGACATTAAACAAAAATCCTTTAAAACATTTTCCATTTTCATTTTGTTTAGCAGGTACTACATATCAAGCTATTACTTACCCAGCTAAAACGAGCTAGCAAGTGATCCAGGCTGGTGGAGTGCCTGTAGACAAATCACAGAATTGTTGTTTTCGCCTTCTGATTCACTCAGTGAAGGGATTAGTTTTAGCACAAGATCGGATCAAGGTGATGTGAAAGTTACAAAGGGTTACTTGGAGACTTGAGGTGAGCCCTCGTTTTTATGCCTTTGCTGAGGGGATGGCTCCTGTCTGTGGGAGGCAGTTGTGTTTAAGGCATGGCTGTTGCTATTCTCCAGGTTAGTGGAGGAAGCAGCAGGGATAATTCAGAATGAGCAGGTAATCCACAAGAGAGTTCTGTTTTGCTTTGAAAGCTACACAATATGTTAACGGTAGCTTATATTTATATGGCTATTTCCAGTTTAAAAAGTACTGTTTTGTTCCATTGGTCTAATAGCTGGAAAACCAAAGAGGATACCCAGGTATTAGTCCCAGTTTTGCTCTTAATAGATACACGACCTTAGGCAAGTAATGAATCTGTTTGTGTTTCTTTATCTATAAATGGGAATAATAATCAAACCCATCCTTCTGAGATTATAAAGGATTGTGGGTTTGAGATAATAGTTTTGAAGGTATCTTGACAGGTTAAAAGCACTACTCTGATCTATTTACTTCCTTAAATACCTTTATTGATGGCTTCCCTCCTGTTAGGAGCTCTGCTGGACCTGGGGTTACAGTGGTGGACAGGAGAAAAGCCAGAAGCTCCCGTTACTTACCTCACATTATGGGATTATTCTGTTTTTCTTGGGGTGCTTTTAAAATGAATAGGATTTCTTGAATTTATACTAGTTGGGTAAGATATAATAAGATTGAGCAGAGAGTAGAGGAAGGAGCTAGCATAAAATTATTTCCTACATCTAAATAATGATGTGAGAGATCATAAACTCAATGTATTTATCTGATCTGAGTATGTTAACTTTATCTAACTTTGGGGTTTTTAATCCTATGGTCCCTAGATGAGCTTCAAAGGGCTCAGAAACAACCTGAAATTGGATGTAAAATTTGAGTCTGCGACTCACCACATAGGTTGAGAATTGCTGAATTAACGCATATACTCTCTTGTTCCCAGGACAGTGTGATAACAGAGATATTTAAAAGGTTTCTTTTGTTAAATTGTCAGCTCTGCTGCCACTGACTTTCACAAAGTCTCATCTGTAAAATGTGGGAGTCATATTAAATACTCTCTGAGAAGTCCCTTTTGGCCCTAAAATTTCATTATCTTTTTTTTTTTCTTTTTTTCTCTTTTGTCTTTTTTTGTGTCTGGCAACAGATCACAACCCTCAGTGTTGCGCCCGTACCGGACCGGACCGGCAACGGGATCGCAACCCTCAGTGTTGCACCCGCACCTCGCTCAGCCAGTGAGCAGGAACCGGTCTCCACATGGGATCCGAACCCTCAGCGGGAGCGCGGCGCGGCGCACTGTAGCAGTGCGCCACCGGGCCGGCCCAAAATTTCATTATCTTAACTTCAATTTCTTGTTGTAGAAATGAAAGCATTTAATCCATTTTAGCCAGTCATTTCCACAACTTCTCTCTGATCTGATAATGTTGAAATGATTTGGAAATGGTAGTTAGTGAAAGGCACATTTCTTTGACATTTCAGCTCATCTGGAAGTGGCTCTATAGCCTGAAGAGAGAGAGTAGAGGGGCATTTGGGAAGCTTTAAATATCTGCATAAATTGACCATGGTTTGGTCTGCTACATGGGAAGTGATCAGGTCTGCCATCTTCAGGGATTTATTGTGGGTGGTTGGATGGTCCTGTCATCTGTACGGTTTGGTTACTGAATTAGTGAAATAGAGATACAGATCTGTTAACGTGCATGTGGCCCATGAGCACATGCTATGGGCTTTGCTTAAAGCAGTTGGACTTACAGAGAGAATTAGATTAACATATGGTTCCATTTTAAAATTTCCAGTGTTATATTCTGCCATACTGTCTGCAAGTGCGATCACAGTGTCATGTAGTCACCACTGTGTCATGAGTTTTGAGGCAGATGACAGGTGGGACAAACACTGTTTGTGGTCTTCCCAGTAGGCATTTATTTCTTCTGTGCTTAGGAAGCTGTGGCTTTTGTCTGGGTGTCTTCCATTCTCCACATTACTTATACCTAACTCCAGAGGTTAAGTCTAGACTGTTTTAAGACCAATATTGGGATCATATTCTCCTTGCCTGTGACTGGTTTAGACATGGGCATGGGACACTTTGGGGGCCAATGAGCAGAAGGGAAAATCTGCTAAGAGGCTTTATGGAAAAGTTTCTTGGCTCTTAAGAAGACATACAAGTAAGAGATGGTTCTACTTTTTCCACTAGATTCTGTTGAGTCTATGAGAGACTTCTGGAACTTCAGTCATCTTACCACTGTGAGGTCTGATAGCTGGCACACTGAGGGTAGCAGAGGAGAAATATGGGAAGATCCTGAAAACTTGACTGTGGTTCCCCAGCACTGATTTCTGAGTCTCTTAATTCTAGATGATCCAAGATGATCCTTGTTACAGAAGTCTTCAGATCTCTTATTTTTAAACCCTCAAAATTCACCACCATTACTGTTCTGTAATACTCAATGCTTACTTAGATTTAACAACATGGAATAAAACCTCTGTGCTCACTCCCTGTTCTCTTTTCCTGCTTTATTTTTCTTTGGTGCACTTATCACCATTTACCAGATTAAATGGAAGAAAGCACAGGATTTGCTTTATTCATTCTGGCATCCCCAGCAAATATAACAGTGCCTGGGACATAGAAGAAAGTGCTCAGAAGGTATTTGTCAAGTGACTGTTTTACCGACTTAGTTGATTTATTGCTTCTTTTATTCACTACTTCTAGTTTCAGTTTTTGCAAAGCACACTGTTAGTTTTGTAGGCGTTTCAGCAGTGGTTTACGTGTAGGAAGTTTCTCACTTTATATGAAAATGTCTTTACTTTGGCCTTGTTGCTGAAGGATAAGAATAGTTTACCTAGGTATAGAATTCTAGCTGATAGTTATTTTTCTCTGAACACTTTGAAGATATTATTCTGTTGTGGATTGGATTGTGTCCCCCCACCCCATCTCCCCAAATTTATATGTGGAATCCCTAACTCCTAGATTGACTGTATTGGAGATAGGACATTCAGGGGAGTGGTTAAGGTTAAATAAGGTTATAAGGGTAGTGCCTTAATCTAGTAAGACTAGTGCCCTTATAAGAAGAGGAAGGGACACTAGAGATCTAACTCTTTCTGTATGATCATAGAGGAAAGAAAGGCTAGGTGAGGACACAGTGAGAAAGCAGCTATCTTACAAGCCAGGAAGAGAATCTTCACTGGAAACCAAATTTGTTGGAACCTTGATCTTGGATTTCTAGTCTCTAGAACTGTGAGAAAATATGTATCTGTTGTTTAAGCCACTCAGTCCATGGTGTTTTGTTATGGCAGTCCAAGCAGACTATCACACATTTCATTGTCTTCTGGAATTTACTGTTACTGGTAAGAAGTCTGCTCTAAGTCTTTTATTCCTTTGAGTATAATCTTTTTTCTCTACTTGCTTTAAAGATTTTTCTCCTTACTTTCAGGTTTTTTATTACAATACTATGTATTAATGTGTACATTTGTTTTATTTAAAATCCTTAAGATTCAGTGACCTTATTTAGTCTGAGAATTCATGTATATTATTTCCCGTAGTTCTGGAAAATCCTCAGCTATTCTCTTTTTTGATTATTGCCTTTTCCCCATTCTCTTTCTTTTCTTCTTCTGGAATTCCTATCACATTATATCATGGGTCTTATTCTGTTTTCCTATGCATCTTTTGTTTCATATATACTATCTCTTTATCTCCCCATGCTGAGTTCTGGGTATTTTTTTTTTTTTTTCAGATTTAGCCTATTGTTCACAAATTATCTTTTCAGTTGTATCTAATATTCTGTTGAGCCCATCCATCAAATTTTAATTTTGAGGATTGTTGTTTTTCTAGATGTTCTATTCATTCTTTCGTATTTGTCTTTCTCCCCCATTGTGTCTTCTTATTTCATAATGGTTCCTGTGCCTTTTTTACTCTTGTTTTGGATTTTTAAAAAATAATGTCTAATTCTTCTGTTTGTGATTAGCTGACTCTCCTTTATGGTGACCTATTTCTTTGCATGATTTATAATTTATTTTATTTTATTTTTTAACTGTGAGTTTATGTTTTCCAGGAGTTGTCTCATGGGCCAGATCTAAGAGTGTTGTGATATGAGTTTATATCAATGTGGTATGCCATGTTGCTGGAACTGAAATCTCCCACTAAAGACATCGGTGACTTCCTAATTGCCAAGTCCAATGGAATTATTTCAGTTCTAGCCTTCCTGAACCTCTGGCTACTACATTTGGGACTGTTGATTGGTTACTCATGTTTTAAAACTCTCCACTGCCTTGACATCTTGCTTTTCTGGTTCACTGAGTACTGCTGTGTCCAGTCCTTTCTATCCTCTTCATAGATTCTTATTCCTCCACTCCTTCCTTCGATCTCTATTAGTTCATCTCATGCACTCTGTAATCTCATGCATTCACTCTAGGGTTTCAGTTACTAATATGCGTTGGTGAGTCCCTCTCAACCATTAGCCAGGGTTTCTTCCTGGACTTGCAGACTTAGGTATTTAACTCTTCCTGCTGAACATGTTCCCGGGATTCCCACAGGCACCGGCACCTCATACTTGGTACCTCCAATGCTGACTTCACTGCCCTTCCTCTATCCACTGCCATCCTTCTCCTCCTTTTGTATTTCTTTCAGTTGCTGTCACCCATATGTAACTTTTCATCATCTTCCCTTTCTCCTTCTCCACTCTCACAGCACACCAGATCAATCACTAAGTCCTTTGATTTTACCACCTAGACATTTCTTGAATTTTTCTCCTTTCCGTCCCCACTCGAGGTGTTCTGATTCAAGCCATCCTCCTGTTTCAGCAGGTCTACTGCTGATATCTTCCTGCCTCTTTCCCTCTCCAGTTCCATTTCCCACACTGTTCCTTGATGACAGACTTGACCCAGCCATTACCCTGCTCAGCACCCATAGTGACTGCCCTTCCTTTCTGGGATGAAGTCTCAGATCCTTCACATGGTTTGCAAGGACCTTTGTGATCTGTTCTCTGCCCACTCTCCTCTTCCCTCATTCAGATTTTATCCTCTGGCAATATGGGGCTGCCTGGAGCTCCCCACATGCCAACACTCACATCCCTTTGCCAGACCTCATGTTGCTTCTGTTCCTTTTCTCATGAAGTTCCCTCTGCTAGGAGCTGCTTTCACCTTCACTGGACTGGCCAGCTTCTACTCATCCTTTATGACATATTTTATGTGTAACCTCCTCTAGGAATCATTTTCTTATTCCCTCCATCCCCCACACAAAAATAACCAGCTTATATGTTCCTCTGCTGTGTTCCTACTACTCTGTGTGTACATGTCTATCATTCTAATCCTGTTTTTGTGTCTGTTTTCCATACAGTACTGTGAACACCTCCAGGAAAGGAATTATGCTTTACTCAGTTTTGTATCTTGAGCACACAGCCTGGCACATGGTGAGTGCTCAATAAATGTTTAGATGGGTGTGTGGGTGGGTGGATGACTGAGTGAATAAATGCGTGAATTGTTCAGAGAATGGGAATTGTACGAGGCTAGAGAGGTCTGGGATGGCCTCTTGAAGAAGGCAGTGTGTGGTCTAGGCTGTGAAAGTTGGGGAAAGGTGAGTGGGACAGGAGAAAAACAAACTGCCAGTATTTTGTGTCTCGTTTTTGGGTGCTTTGCAAGTCACTTGCTGATGGCAACAGCAGGCAACTAATGGCCAGCAGCATTCTGACAGTGCCTGCTGACAGGTGATAATGAGATTAGTGCCTTTTGATTCCATTATTAACAAGTAGCCAAAGAATCATTTGGACATGTCAGGAGCTAATAATAGGAATTAAGCGTCCTTCTAACTTTGGGGCAGCAGTTCAGGTACTTGATGCTTTGAAGACTAATTGCAGGCAGTTTTTCTAAATATTTAAAAATAAATGTTTTTGTTGACATGTAATATACATACAAAAAAGTGCACAAATCCTGTGTCCAGCTTGATTAATTATCACAAAGTGAACATAGCAGTGTTATCAGCATTCAGATCAGTATGTAGAATATTGCAGGCACCCACAATAAGAAGCCCCCCACCAAGTGCCTGTTCCAGTCACCACTTGAACACCATTCCCCCATAAGAGTACCTGTCCACTGCCCTGTCTTCTAACAGCAGAGATTCGGTTTTTATCTTTTAAAACTTTATGTAAATAGAATCATACCGTGTGTTGCTCAACATATATTTGCTTCATTTGCTCAACATTATGTCTGTGAAATTCATCCATGGTTTAGGCATTCTCACTGCTATATAGTACTCCATTGTATGGATATGCCCAATTTTAAAAAGCTGTTCTACTGTTGATGGATGGACATTTGGGTTGTTCCCAGTTTTTGGTTATTGTGAGTAGTGCTGCTATGGACACTGTCTGTCTTTTAGTGAACATACACAACCATTTCTGTTGTGTACACACCTACGAATGGAATTACTGGGTCATAGAGTGTGCATGTGCTCAGTGTTAGCAGATATTGCCCAACGGCTTTCCAAAGTGGTTGTGTTGATTTATATTTCCAACAGAGTATGAAAGTTCTGGTTGTCTCACATACTTGCCAATATTTATTTATTTTTTAAATTTTATTTTATTATGGCAAGAACATTTACCATATGAGATTTACCTCCTTAAATTTTTATTTATTTTTATTTATTTATTTATTTTTATTTTTATTTTTTTTGTCTTTTTCCGTGTCCGGCAACGGATCGCAACTACAGCAGTGCGCCACCGGGCCGGCCCCCTCCTTAAATTTTTAGGTGTACAGTACATTATTGTTGATTATAGGTACAATGTTGTACAGCAGATCTCTAGAGCTTTTTCGTGTTGTTTAACTGAAACTTTATGCCCATTGATTAGGAACTCTTCATTTTCTCCTCCTCCCAGCCCCTGGCAATGACCATTCCACTCTCTGATTCTATGAACTTGAGTATGTTAGATAACCTTATATAAGTGGAATCATGCAGTATTAATCTTTCTGTGATTGGCTTATTTCACTTAGAATAACATCCTGAAGGTTTATCTATGTTGTCTCATATTGCAGAATTTCCTCCTTTTTTAAAGGCTGGATAGTATTTTATTGTATGTCTATACCACATTTTCTTTTTTCATTCATCTGTTGATGGACATCTAGGCTGTTTTCACGTCTTTGCTATTGTGAATAGTACTTCAATGAACATAAGAGTGCAAATGTCTCTTCATGATCCTGATTTCAGTTCATTTGGATTAAATACACAGAAGTTAAATTGCTGGATTATATTTTTAATTTATTTGAGGAGTCTCCATCCTGTTTTTCACATCAGCTGCACAATTTGGCATTCCTACTAACAGTGAGCAATTTCTAACAGGTTCCAATTTCTCCAGTGTCACCAACACCTGTCCTTTATTTATTTATAATAACCATTCTGACAGGTGTGAGGTGATAATTCCTGGTTTTGATTTGGATTTCCCTGATAATTAGTGATGTTGAGCATTTTTTTCATTGGTTATTTGTATGTCTTCTTTGGACAAATGTCAATTCAAATCCTTAGCCCATTTTATAACTGGGTTATTAGTACTTATATTATTGAGTTGTAGGAGTTTCTTATATATTTTAGAGATTAACCCTTTATATGAATCGTTTGCAAATATTTTCTTCCATTCTGTAGGTTGTCTTTTCACTCTTTTGATTATTTTCTTTGCTGTGCAGTAGCTTTTTAGTTTGATGTAGTTCCACTTGTTTAGTTATGGTTTTGTTTTCTGTACTTTTAGTCATGAAATCATTGTCAAGATTAATATCAAAAAGCTTTTCCCTTATGTTTTCTTCTAGGATTTTTATAGTCTCAGGTCTTACATGTAAGTCTTTCATCCATTTTGAGTTGATTGTTGTGTATGGTGTGAGAGAACCCAATATTTGTTTTTTTACCTATAATAAAATCTCATTCATTTGGATTCCATCAGTATAGAATTTGGGGTAGTATACATATCAGCTAAACAGAAATTACATCCATTGTAGCTTTTGATAGTGGTTTGCAAAGGATATTAACAATCTATTATAATATCCAGGCTTGCATTTTTTTTCTGTTTAACCCACCTAGTATTTTAGAGGCCCTTAAGACAAGTAATATGTAGAGAAAAATGCATTATTATCTTTTAATCAAAGTCTTTAAATGCATGCATTTAATAGCACTTTGCTAACCCATCTTTTACATATATACATATAATTAACGAAACTGTATTTAAAAAGGTGTGTGTTATAAAATGAATAGTCCAAGTGGTATTTCTTTAGAGTCTCTAATGGCTTGTCACAGTCTTCTGTGGTTCTGTGAGGGGTTGCCATGACTAAGGCAGTTAATGACATACTGGTCAAATCTTTGGATAACTTGAATGAGGGAGGAATCTATTATCAGTTACATTCAGTGGTAGAATTGGGATCCAAAGATATTGTTACAGGCTGGAAAGGTAGGTGGCTTCAGTCTAACATGATAGGTTGCTGGCCCCCGTGGATGGGCCATATATCCCTGGTCTAATCAGTGATACATCAGGGATACAGTCAACATGGGGAGCATGACTAACTGGTTCCAGTGTGTTCCTTCAAGCCCACTCCTTTACTGGGGCAGTGGGTAGGACTGGGAATGTTAGAAGAGGCAGTACATGGTGGCTGTCTCTTGTACAACCCCTAAAATTCTGTCTCCAAGGCCTCTTTTTGCACAGCTAAATGCTGGATAAAGAGATGTGATGAGGATTCTTGCTTATGTTTTCTTAGTGAAACAGACACAGTTTCCCTTTGATTTTTTTGTTTGTTTGTTTGTTCACTGGTAATCTCAAGGTAGCACCGTGTCACTGGTCTGGCCACCTGCTCTGAACCAGGAAGACTGAATGGGGTTTAAGAGTGGGTTGTGGGATATGGGAAGTGTGAATCGAGAGAGGGTTTGTCTTTCTGATAGAACAGAGTGCTGGTGCTGGGAGGAGGGAGGTGAGCAAGACATCACAAGGAGAACTGGAAAAAAGGCAGGAAAAGAAAGGACCTGGGAAATGTGCTACCACGATGTCTGGAAAGTGAAGGAATGGCCAAAGAAAGAAAATGGACCAACAGGGATTACTGTTCTTTTGTCGAAGTGCACTGAGTTGTGTGTGTGTTGCAGGTAATTGGCTGGTCAGTCCCAGGCCAAAATTCATAGAAACTTCCCCACCCCTGCTGTTTCCTGCTTGGTCCATGTGAGTTCCTTCCCATTCAGGACTTTCTTTTCCCTGTTTAGGCATACAGATCTGACTGAACTATATATTTTTGACTTTTAAGATATTCTAACATTCTGTGAATGGAGATTTTTTTTTTAATCAATTTCAATTTTTGAATCTCCATATGATTTGAAAATTAAGAAAGATGAAAGATTATAAAGGTTTTTCTACCATTCTGTTCCTTATCTTCCCCAGTTCCCACAGCAACCCCCAAAGATAACTATTATTGGTTTTTTTGTATTTTTTCAGAATTTCTATATAAGTATATATTATTCCTTTTTTGTTTATACAAAAGAGATAGCATTCTTTTCATATTATTTTGCCCCTTGCTTTTTTCACATATCAAAAATATCTTTCTATTTTAGTACCTAGACAGCTTTCTCATTAATTTTTTTATAGGTGCATAGTGTTCCATTGAATGGATTCATCATAATTTGTTTTATTCTATCATCTATTGATGAATATTGTGCTTGTTTTCTTCCTTTCACTATTACAAAGCTGCAGTGAATGACCTGAAACTGTCATTTTTGAATGTTTGCAAGTATATTTGTAGGATAAATTCCTGGAAATAGACTTACTGGGTCAAAGCACATATGCATTTGTAATTTCGATAGACATTGCCAAATCGTACTCCTCAGGAGCTGAGCTAATTTATACTCTCACCAGCTATGTTAATGGCATGCCTGTTTTCCCACAGCCTCACCAACAGAGTGACTTTTGGATTTGTGCCAATATGGTAGGTTAAAAATGGTTTCTTAGTGTTTTAATTTGCATTTCTCTTATTGTGAATGAGGGTAAACATCCTATTATATATTTAAAAGGCATTTGTACTTCCTTTTCTGTGAACTGCATGGTAGTATCATGTTCCTTTTTCTACTGGGTTTTGGTCTTCTTTTACTGATTGCTTTTGGAGGTCTTTGTGTATATATGTGCGCGTGTTTATGATTTTGTATGTGCCTGTGTGTACCCTGGGTATATGTAACTAGTCCTTTTTCTGTAATAGAGTTGTAATTTTTTTTTCATGTTTTTTCGATTGTCTTGTAATTTGCTTTTGTTGGCTTTTTATTTGTCTTCTTAATTTTTTGTTTTGTCATGCAAAATTTTTGCTTTATATAAAGCTGATTTTTATGTAATTGAATTTATTATCTTTTATGGCTTTTGGATTTTTCATTACAGTAGAAGGGATTTCTCCACTTTCTGGTTTTCTTCTAGTACTTTTATAGTTTCCTTTTTAAAAAATGTTTTCTTATTTGGATTTTTTTTTTTTTTTTTTTTGGTATGTGACATCATCCAGCCCACTGTTGAAAGCAGTTAGGGAATCAGGCAGATTAGGAAAAACGAATGAAAAGAAATCACGGTGAGGGATGTGGAAGAGGAATGAAGAGCGAATTGAAATACTGGCAGGAGAGGAGAGGTGAGAATTGTTGACAAATACCTTTGGAAGCTGGTTGCTATTTTAATATGTGGCATTTAATAGTGACTTAAGTATTTGTAAGACTTCAGGTGTACCTCGTCCTCACAATAAAATAGATGGGCAGTCATTTCTTTCTGTAGTATTTTGTTTCTTAAAACAATCTAATACAAATATGATTCAACATGTTAAGATCTGATAAAGCTCGGTGCATACGTGGGTGTTGTAGATATACTATATTCTTATTACTTTGTGCCAATAATTTTACATTAAAAATAGCATTTAAAAACAGATGGGCAGGACTTTGTATTCTCACTTACAGGTGTACAGGTGTGCCCAAGTGACTAATGTACCCCCAGTTATATCCGGTGGCAGAGGTGGATCTTAAGTCCAGGTTTTCTAACTCCTTTTTTTTCCCCCTTAGTAACAGACTTTATTTTTTATAACAGTTTTAGGTTTAGAGAGAAACTGAGCAGAAATTACAGGTAGTTCTCATTACACTATCCGCTCCCCCAGGTACAGTCTCTCCACTATTAACCTGTTACCTCAGTGTGGAACATTTGTCTAACTCTTACTGGCGTTCTTTTTATTTAGGTCATAGGCAATTTCCTTTATCTTTAAACAAACTGACCCTTGATAAAAGAGCAGTAACTTATTCCTGCACGTTCTTGGAGACGTGAGATTAAAGATGTCCTCTTTTTTTTAGGCTTTCCACGGTTCTTTCCATGATTGGGACTCCTAGTTTACACTCAGAAATCATTGTTTGAGTCTGGTGGAGGTCTTTGATTTATGTTCATAAGGATATTGTCTCTGAAACTGTAGAACAATTTTTAAGTACAGTCTTCCTTTGAGTATCCATGGGTTCTGCATCTGTGGATTGAACCAACTGCAGATCAAAAATATTTTTTAAAAAATTGTATTTCTACTAAACGTGTACAGACTTCTTTTTCTTGTCATGATTCTCTAATAATAATATAAAAACTATTTACATTGCATTTACATTGTATTATAGAGATGATTTAAAGTATACAGGAGGGTGTATGTGGGTTACGTAAATACTATTCCATTTTGTATCAGGGACTTGAGCATCCGAGAATTTTGGTATCCGGGGGGGTCTTGGAACCCATTTCCCGCGGATGCTGAGGGATGACTGTAATTAATCAGATATTTATAGTGCTGGTGATATTGCTCTAGGGCAGCATCTTTGCCTTTATGGAGTTTACCTTCCAATGAAGAGACAGATAATAACATATCAATAAATTCGTAAATGATATAATCTCAGGTGAGGTAATGATCTGAAGAAAAGCAGAAGGAAGAGCAGAGTATGGAGGTGCTTGGGGGAGAGGGGGACCAGTTTAGATTGTGTGGTCAGGGAGGCCTTTTTCTGAGGACGTGGCTAATGATATGAATAAGACCTGAGTCAGGGAAGAAAAAGCATTCCAGGCAGAGGAAACAGCATGACTTAGGCCCTGAGGTGGCAAAGAGGAGTGAACCAGCTGGGAAGGGCCCTTGGTTCTACAGGTTTAAGGCAGGGAGGCAGGGCAGGGAGAGCTAGGGGCTCACCATTCTCAGGAACATGGACAGGGCTAACTTGCGTCTGCCCGCCACCATAGTTGGAGTTGAATGACAGTTCCCGGGCTTGCCTTTCCACTCTACATTTGTGGTGCTTTTCTTTGTTTTCTACTTATTCTCATTTTAGACCAGTGATAGGAGTCAAACCTCATACGCTGCCCAAAGTTATAATAAAGTCTTCAAAGTCTCATTTCCTGTTCTGATAGGGACGTCCGAAGTATAGGCTTGCCTCTTCCATGGCTGATACCTGGGACTACGGTGCAGTTGGCCACATTGAGGCAGTGGAGGCGGGGACTGCACAGACAGATCTGCCTACTTTGATATTAACTTGTCTGTAATGGGTACGAAAAGGAAAAAAAAAACATAAAAAGTATCGGGGTAGCTCTTCCTTAGTCACAAGTAATGGTTTTGCTCACGGAGCCGTGCTCCTGACACGGCAGGCCTCCCGGGCTTCATCTCAGCTTACGTGTTCCTCCAGCTCAGTAAAATGGCTGTCAATCTATTCTCAGCGAGGAAAATTGAGGATGGTTTTTCAGTGCTATTGCTGGCTCAGTTATGTCGAGCGATTTCTTTGAAGAGTAATAATAGGTGCTGTCTTCAGAAATAGTTTAGTCACAGATGCCTAGTTCTTAAAATTTGTTCCCTTCTTTCCTGTCTTTTTCTTCAGTCTTATCTTCTACCCCTGGAATATACTTTCTTCTAGAGATTTCTTCACATGGAGACCAGCAGGCTGGTTTCCTTCCATAATCTTCTTCTCCACCCTCATACCCCCAACTCTCCTGCCAAAGCTTCTATCACGTACGCCAATATAGTACTTTGGAACATATTGTCAAAAAAACTGAATGGTGTCATAGAGAAATAGTCAACTTGGGGGATGTTATTAAGTCAACTCATTCCCACCCCCACCCCGATGTTGGATAATTTAGTTTTTAACCAGTTTTTACCAACCAAATGTTAACACATACGCCTGATTGTTAACCTCCTCTGGGCACCAAACCTGTTTTTTCTTGAGTGCGGTAAGTGCTTATCCAACTCATGCTGCTCTGAAAACGAGGTTTTGTTTTAATAAGCAGTTTGCAGTTTGGCACACAATGCTGAGGAAAGCAACATTATCTCCAGCAGTAAACTCTGCAGTCATTGCAAAGCTTGACAAGAAAATGATTGAGTCTGTTTGTTATACCTTTGTGGGGCTGCCACTGCTGCTGCTGATGGAAATGTTGCTGTTTATTCAGCAATGCAATAACACTTTCTGTAATTTATGGATGCACATTCCCCAGATTACTAAAGGTAATATTGTTGACTAAAGGAAAGTATACGAATGGATAGTTTCAGTTGTTGCTGTCCTTATAAAAGTGATTGACTGTTCACTTTGCACAGGAAAGAATTTGCACAGGCTTCATCCCCCTTAACAATTACAGATTTTCCTTCCTCTGACAGTTAAAAATAACATGGCTTGTCCTAAGTGGTAAAAATTTACTGGTTCCATGGAAGTTCAAGCCAGAGGCTGTGCGGATCCCCTCTCATTTCCTGCCAGTTCTCTGGTCTTACCCATGGGGGATGCCAGACAAGCCACACCCAGACTCTTGGTGGCCTTCAGCCTGGGAGGGTGGTGCCTGATTAAGTGGCTTATGGCCTCAGACACTTGGCTTTTCCTGTAAAAGGAGCTGAGGGGGTCATGGGATGATTGTCAACCTTGCTTGGTGACTCACGGTGTGGGCTTCTCATGTGTTCTCAGATGGTAGGAAACATCTTTTGTCCACTTGTTCTGTGGAAAAGACTGGGTAAAGTTGGTTCTTTTGTTCCAGCAAACATAGAAAGAGAGCCATGGGCAGCAGAAACGCAGCCACTCTTCTCCAAGTGTTGTGGGTTGGACGACTGAAAATGTAGCCTCAGGTCGCCACGGCGCACCTGTTGAGGGGCTCATGTGGAAAGCACTGGGGAAGCCATGAGTAGGGGCCATCCTGAGTCAGAGGGCCCAGCGCCAGGGCACAGGGGAGCTGCTCAGAGGCCTTGGTTTTTCTCAGTGACTGGCAGTTGGTGCTTTCTCCTAGACTACTTTTGGTCTGACATCCATTGGCCTCCATAGAGTGATGGCTAACAAGTGGACAGGATTCTGAGGGCCAGGTTTGGCCCTTTCTGAAATGGAGAAACAAGCCTCTCAGTGAGGGGCCTCTTGGGAAAAAAGAATTTCACAGGCACTGAAGGCCAACATATTTGAAAGCGCTGATGTTTCTTATTTCTTGGGAAATGAGTAGTTACAGCACACACACAAATATAAATACAAAGTACACATAAGACATCATGTGTTTTGCAGCTAAAAGTTTTCTACCTATTTTTTCCTGAGCAAACTCTCTGTGGGCCTGTGAGGCTTAACTGACCAACTCTGTACTCGATGCCTTTGTCAGCCCTGAGGTTCTCCACTTGAATGATTTGTTACTTAATTGGTCATAGTGGGGGGCATCCTAGCATATGTGAGACAGAGTTTGTTTGATGTCAGGAAGGCAGTAGTTAACAAAATATTTGTCGTTTTGTTAGGCCGACACATGCAGTTGAAAAGAGAAGGGTTAACGTAGAAACAATTTAGTTTACCTACTCTGTGTGGATATTGGCATGGAGAGGAACTTTAGCTGAGATACCTTGTTTTGTCCTATCCGTGCTCTCATGTGCTCACCTTATATTGACGAAAGGTGCAGAAGAAGGCTGGTTTAGTTCATGTCAATTGTCATTCTCTTATCAATGTCATAGGTGGTGGTTTGCTTTTTCCTTTATCTCATTCTGCGAAGATTTACTGTGAAGTTGTTTTGATTTATGCTTTATCAATTGTTGCATGAAAATTTTGTTTGATTTGGCTTCTTAGCATGAAGTACAAATCTTTTCAAATTCAAACACGCTTGTGAAATTCAAACCCAATTTTATTTACTAATGGGCCATAATCAAAACACTTGTTTTGGGTCACACAAATAATTACAAAATAATGTAGTTTGCTAATTGTTGTTGCCTGTTGTTGGCTGAAGTCCAGTCGGCCCATGTCAGTCTCAACATTAACCAAATTGAGAAAGTTAATAATAAGAATGTTACAAGGTGGGTCTCAGTTCATATAATTTGGATAATACTAATCTCAGCTATACTTTAGAATTCCGCTGTGTTTATAAACACCCTCTTCTATCCCCTGACCTAAATCTCAAATTAGTCATCTGTATTAGCTATACTCTGACATTTGACATCACCTATATTTTGGAACAAAATTTTCTCTCTCTATATATGTTCATGTGTGTGTTTTCACATAGTAGCGTGTATATTATGTGTATATATTTCTCTCCCCTTGTAATCCACATATTCATAGTATTTCTGAGTGATAAATGGTGTTAAAACAGTGCAAATTATGTGCATCTAAATTAATATATATTTTTCCCACACACACTGGATGGTTCCATTAGTCATGAGCTAATGAAGAAGCATGTTGAAAAAAAGTAGATCAAGAAATTTATTTAAGATAGAGTAGGAAAGAAATTCAGTTTAGCTACACTGATCTCTAGTCTGTACATTTTTTTTTTTTTTTTTTTTTGACTGGTAAGGGGATCGCAACCCTTGGCATGGTGTGGTCTGCGCCACGCTCAGCCAGTGAGCACACCAGCCATTCCTATATAGGATCCGAACCCGCAGCCTCAGCACTACCAGTGCGACACTCTCCCAAGTGAGCCACGGGGCCAGCCCACTAGTCTGTACATTTTAACCAACGAGGTTACAACATTTTCAGGGATTATTACCTTCCTTCTTTTTTCTTTTTTCTTTTTACTACACTGTAAGCTTGCACTCCATGGGGGAAAGGTAATAAGATCTGGGATCTTGAAGAGAGTACTAATAATACTACTAATGTGATGATAATATGATAATCTGTACCACTTATCGCTTTTAGTGTTTTATGTATGTGTGTGTACATATGAGCGTACTTCAAAAAGTTTGTGAAAATAAAATTGAAAGATAATACAAATATTTCCATGAGCTTTTGGAAGTACCCTTGTATATGTGTGTATGTATCCGTGTGTCTATATCTATATGGATGAATAAATGAACAGATATTGTTTTCTATGCACTAATCTTCTTACAGGCATTTAATCTTTATACTCTCTAAGGTAGATGTGATTATGATTCTTACTTTACAGATGATGAAATTGAAGCACAGAGAGTATAAATGTAACACCCCTAAGTTGCACAACTCCTAAGTGGAGAAGCCAGGATTTGAAACCAAACATCCATCCCCAGCATCTGCGTTCCTCACCATTACATTTGACTGTCCCTGCTGAAGAGAGGACTGACTGGCATTGTGACAGGTGCTTTGCTGGCACCATTGCTGCTTCTGAGCTCAGCCAGTTGGACGGCCACTCACTTTGCTCTCATCTTTGGTCCCATGTCTACTTCCTAGGAACCTCCCTAACATCACCCCCATTCAACATGCACTTATAACAAACCCTCAAAGGCAAAAAACCAAGTTCATTTTTCCACCTGTGAGTCCACCGAGAGATTTTACATGAGCAAATGTGATGCCTGAGAAATTGTGCCAATCACTTTTCAGCCACTAATTTCTCTGTATTAAGTGGAATCAGAAGGGCTTGAATAGTAGAGGTAAAGAGAAATTTTTTGTAAATTGCTCTTTCCTGTTTAAGTGCTCAGATACTTAGTTTCTCTCTCTCTTTCTCTCTTCCTCTCCCACCCCCCTGGGTCCTCTGTTCCTTATTTTGCTAGAAGATTTTTTTCTTCAATATTCCACCTAATTATAAAATCACACCTAAAAATCAAGTCCAAATTCTTAGCTCTTGTTGTTCTTTCACAATAAAGATGCAGTGATGAAATAAAGTGATGTGTTGTTGATGTGAATGGAGTGAGTATTTGATGAGGGTTTACCCTGATGCGATTTGATCATTTTAGTAAGAAAAGTGGTCCAGGAGTTGGGGGTATGTACATATGAGGGGCTTTTGTTTTGGAAAAATCTTGGGGCACTTAAAACAATGGCTAACGGCCTCAGACCCCTATCCCTTGGTCCCCGACCAGTCAAAACGCCTCATGCTGGCAGCAGGACAGGCCCCAGGTGAGCCAGGAGGGCATTGGGAGATGCAACCCCTGCAATCTGGGATATTGTTTAAATACCGTAAAAAGCCTCCCTCATTTACTCCTTCTGCGCACTGGAGAGAAAAACGGTGTGGTAATCCTGGCGTAGCAGGTGGTGTGGCTTTCATATCAGTATAAAATGAAATTGTGTGGATGTTTTTCCTCCCTCTCTCCCGTTCACTCTTTTTAATCTTTAAATAAGACGATTGGTAGCCTGTTGGCAAGAAAATGGGCCCTGAATTTTTATTCAAAGTTATACAAGGATGAGAGTTGGAATTTTTGGCAGGAGGCACGCCATTGCTTTTCAGAAAGTGCTGTCAAGGGAAGCTTTTTCTGAATTACCTGCTGGGCCTGGGCGCTTTTATGTTGTTGTTGTGACAGGTAGATTTATAAGGCTTGAAATTTGTACAAATCAGTTGTCATTCAGTGCGAGCTGTCAATGTGTCAAGCTGTCAGCCTGCTGCGAGGGGACGCCTGAGGGGGAGTACAAGGGGGCAACCATGGAGAAAGGAAATGAGTTCAAACAGACCTGAAATGGAGCTTAGTTCTCGGGGTATGCTGCCCCCGTAGAGCCAGCATTGATTTTTCTTGATGTTGAGCAACAGCAAACCTTAAATGACACGTTGTTAGCAATCTAAAGTTGCTGTTTATTGTCTTTTAAATGGCAGCAAATCATGCAGAAGAGAATACAGTGTGTATTTTCAAATTGTGCATGTTTAGCAGCATCCTGTTCATGTCACTTTTCTGGCCTGGCTGGTTTCAACCAAGGGACCTGCTGCTTCACTGATGAGTCCAACTTTCTGTAGCATTTTGCAGACACAGCATGAGAGGAAGTTGTGTGCTCATCTCTCCCTGGGCTATGGATCACTAATAAACACAGTATTAAAGGAGCAGTGAGTCTACACTGCTATTTAGCTTACAGGAGAGGGCCGTGTCCCTAGCTTAGTTTTAGCTCCCTTTTGAGACAGAAGGCCTTAGTGGAGAGGGCTTTCCTGGACAGTGTTGGATAATGTAGTGTGTTTTCTGGGCAGAACTAACCATGGCATTCAACTCAAACAATCTCACTTTACTTTAAACCAATTATTTAAAGGAAAAAAGACCTGTAAAAAGTATCAGCAAAACGCTCTGTTATTACCCAAAACAACCTCATGAATTTCTCCATCTTGTTTTGAAAGCATCTTGATTCGGTGTCCCTTAGTAAATATTTGGTGTGATTTGGATTGCCCTAGTCTGCCTCGTGTGTGGCTCCCGGTAGGCTTCAAATATAACTCTCCTTTCATTATTCTCCTCCTTCCTAGTCTTTCTCATATATACCCACTACATAGGGAAATTTGAACCTTTGGCTAAGAAGTTGTCATGGAGGAAAAAAAATCTTATTTCTGAAAAATAAATAGGAATAAGAGGTCCTACCTTTTCAATGTGTGGCATTTAGCAAAGACAGCTGGCTTCTATCCAGATGTTTAAGCCTTTGCATCTCTGGACAGAGTGTCCTGGCTTTAATCAGTTGTATGATTTCTGCCTGTTTCACTCATCCCCTGTCCATCAGGTGGCATAGCAAAGAGGAGGTGATGGGGGGCAAGGGAAGAGGGCAAGAAGGAAAGAGGTGGCTGGGGATGGAAGCTGGGAAGGTGACACTTGAGGAGCAGTCAGTACCAAGAGGTAAAAAAATTAATCAGAGATTTCCATCTAGCCATTACTGGCTGGCGTTCACGGCCTCTGAGCCTCTGAGCTAAAAAGTGTACAGAGTGTCTCCTGGTGCTACAGAGTTTGTCTTGTAAAAGTGCAGCTGTCCAAAACATGACAGCTACAGCATTAGCAGGGCCATTAAGAGGTGTAGAACATTTCCAGGGAAATGATTTGAAAAATGACAATGCTGGCTCCTGTGTGATATTAATTATACCCTGTACTCGTGGCAAATAAGCTAAAATAGTTGGCAAGAAAGACAAAGTGAGGTGTCCCGGTTCTGACCGTCATTCTGATCAAACAGTCGCCAAACTAGTAGGGCTTTATGGTCAGCAGGTAATTGTAAAGGTGAGAGGCACGTGCTCAAACCATCAGTCACGGCTGTATCTGGTGGATGGTCTTCTGGTGAGTATGGAATGCAGGAGGCTAGGGTAACATGGGATGTCCACGGAGAGGGTAGAGGATGAAGGTGGGCAGGGCTGTCCTCCCTCTAGAGCAGACAGGTCTCAGTTGCACTCCCCATAGAACTTTCTGTCTAGTATGGTAGCCACCAGCCACGCGTAGCTATTTAGCACTTGAAATGTGGCTTCTGGGACTGAGGAGGTGAATTTTAAATTTTACTTAATTTTAACTAAAATTTAAATAGCGACACATGGCAAGCGTACTTGGGAAAGCAGGACTGTAGAGGGTGGTTTCTCCATGAGATCCTGAGGCTGGAGTAGGATGTAGAAGTGAGTGGTGATGAGCCAGGACTTCTTTCCCAAGCCCCTCCTAGTGTAAAATAATATGTGGCTTTCTCTAGCTACTTCTTGTTTTGTTTCATCCATGCCTTACCCATGGAAGTAAGCATGAGTAAGTATTAGCCCATTTTACAAATGGGAAAACCGAGGCCAGGAAGTCACAGAGCAAATCAAGCACTCGGTTGGACAGTGCCAAGTCCTGTGCCGCTTCCGTAAGATGCTGCCTCTGTTTCCAAGGGCTCTGATGCATGACTCTTCTTTCCAGGAAGTCTATGGTCTGTGCTATCTGTCTGCTTGGCCTCAGGCTCTAGCTCCTTCTTTCCATAGTGTTCTTAGTCTTAACACCCAACACCTTGTGTGAGAACGGTGTGCCCAAGTTGGAAACAGCTTAAAAGATGCTCCCCTCCTTCCCTTGCCTTGGCCATACTTTCTGGAAGGCAGTCAGCCCGTTGGCCCTGTCCCCTAGGGAGCCCTCCCTTAAACCTGTCAGCCCTGCATGTCTGAATTGTGCTTTTGACCTGTGGATCAGATACATCATCCTTCTCTTGCCACTGATCCTGTAGCTAAATTACCCTATATAAACAAGCCTTTGTTATTCCTGACTGTGAGAGATGTGATGCTGGCTCTTGCTGAAGAAGAAAATAGACCTGGGAAGAAAAAGGTCATGAGCAGGTCAAAGTGCCAGCAGGAAAAAAAGGCTTCTGGGGCTAAAGTTGCCAGATTTGGGGCGTGTGTGTTGGGGGGGTTGGGATACATGCCACATGGGGACCATCCATAGGTGCCTGTATACTGCATACGCGGCCGCCTATTTGTTTTAAATGGAATCTACTCATGAGATTTATGAAATAAAAAAATCTAAAAGAAAGCTTTGGCTGAGGTCTGCCTAGACCTTTTGTAGAACGGTTGAAGTGTTGCTGGCTGTTATCTGCTAATCCTCCAAGTGTGTTGAACATGAGAAATAACATTCAATGTTAAACCACCAAGTACAGAGAAAATGTCCTGAAATTACAGTGTTTGGTAAATTAGAGATTGCTTGTATTTCTCCCCTTACAGAGCTGAGGCAAGGCCGCTTTCCCTCTTTCCTTGTTTACCTTGAAAACGCACTTTACTGCCTGTGGTGTTTCTGTTAACCTCCCTGAACCCTTGCGATTTCACTCATGTGATTTGTTATTGAATGACCTTTTGAGGATTTTACAAAACATGACCTTTTCTTGTCAAACATTCAAGAGTTTGTAAAGTGAAGCTGTCACGGGGACTCTGCATGTTTGCTAATTATAACTAATATGTTTCCCCACATCCTTGGAAATGCAAATCACTTATTTGTTCCAGGAATGGCTGCTCTTTCCTGCCTGTTGGTTTGAGTTGCCTCCGAACTGCTTAAAGGGACATCTTTGGCCTGGGAATTCTGACTCCTCAGAGTTAGGGAACAGGAAGGCTGATTTTGTTGTAAGTTAATTTGACCCCTTGGGAACAACAATGGAAGATGCAAAGAGAGAATGCAAGAGTTCAGAACCATCTAATTCCTGAGAAAGTAATAGGAATAATGGGCACTCTCAAAACGTTCTGTGTGGTTCTGGGACCTGCCGCCCTGGGGAAAAGTTTCTTTTTCTTTTTTCTTTTCTTTTCTCTCTCTCTCTCTTTGGTGGAAAGAGAAGCATAAATAAGGGAATTCTTGTACATAGGAATAGAATTACAGGCAGAATCAAGGAAAGAAACATTAGGGTCTTGCTTTCCATTCCTTGATTTTGGTAATTAAACATTTAGTAATAACAATAGTTAATATTTAATGAGTCTTACGATGTGCTAGGCACTGTGTTCAGTCTTTACATGCACCATCTCATTGAACTATGAGCTAGGTATTATTATTGCTATCATTACCAGTTTAGAAATGATGAGACTGAACCTCAGATTAAGTAACTTGCACAGGGTCAATTGGCAAAGATAGGATTTGACCTAGGGTCATTCTGACCAGAATATGTGGTACCATCTCTGTGAAGGTATGAATTTTGACTTTTGTAGCAAAAGTGATCTGCTCTACTTCAAAAGCTTATTTTCTCTGGGAGAAAAATAATGTGATTTCTTTTTTCTTCCGTAATACTATCTTCTGTGATTGATAATCACCCAATTGAGCTATTGTCAGCTTCCCTAAATCTTGGTTTTGGGAATGCAATGCCAGGTCTTGCAAGCCATATGCCTTGTGTGTAGGGCTCCTGAGACACCTTCAAAAATGCATCCAGTAAGGTTCTTATTAGAAGGAAAAAATAATCGCCAAGTGTCCCAAATGACGCACAGTTACTGTCACTAATGATTTGAAGTTAAAGGAAGAGGGATTTTGATCTTGAGTGCTGTAGAGTGCTTGTTAAGTTCTGTTTGTTAAAAGGGAAGGAATAGGATAGCATATGGACTGAATAAACTTCAAATTTTCTGAACTTGCAGAAATTCCATTTGAATTGTGTGTAAATTGCATGAAGATATTGTTCTGTTTTGGTTCCCCTCCACTCAAGGTGGGGCTGTATCTTAGAGAGGTCGGCCAGCCAGAAAGGAGCTGCATGTTGGATTCTCTCTCCAGGGTGTAATATGGAGTTTCCTTTATAATATTCAAATGCTTGGCCCTGCTCCATTGTTGATCTCCAGAGTCATTTGGAAAACTCTTATTTATCTAGATAGGGGGATTACTGGGCTTTTCCAGCTTCCAAGCATAACTCCTAGAAGATGTTGTCTTTCAAATGACTTTCATGTGTTTTCTTTCCTCATTCAGTTGGTAAACTTAGATGCACAAAGTAATTTATGTCCTTGAAACAATGGAAATTTTTGAAGTGTTGGCTCATATTGTTTGGAAAGGGTCATTACAACCTTATACATTACAAAAAAGTTCAGATTCAGGATAGAAAAATATATTTCACTTCTTTTATGAGTCTGTTCTCAAGAGCCAAGCAATTTGTTGTAAAAGAACATAAGAAATATTGAGAATGAGAAAAGTTATTCATTCTATAAACCCTGTCCCTCTTCATACTTCTTTTTCCCACTTCAGCCTTTGATCGCTTCATAAATGACCCTCAATGTGAGAGAACCTGTTCACCCTGCTATTTCAAATGTATTGGAGGTATTTATGATGGATAGCTAGGTTCCAACTATACTGTAACCCAGCTTTCTACTAAAGAGGACCCTTATATCTTAATGCTTAATAGCAGCGACTTATATATTTCAGGATCTTGCCATTCTGGATATAGTCAGCCTGATCTTAAAGTTTTTGAAAAGTCAGTATTTTATAAAGTGGATTTCAGCTGAAGAAGGAAAATCATGAAAATTACATCTTTGGAGCTGCTCTTGTAAATCGAGTCAAGTTTAGGGTCTGTTTCGTTATTAAGAATGTACTTTTTAAAAGAATTCCATTAACTACAGCTAATGGCAATACCCACGGCCACCAAGACACTTTGCCAGTAATGGCTAACCAGGACTTGCAGCTTTATGATAGGAGTTTGGGTGTTTTAAAAAAAACTCCAAAAATATTATTGAATTAATTATAATACCCTATAAAACACTTTTAGGAGAATGGAGATGAGGGGAGTTTGTGAAACTCACAGGAAGCATAAAGAATCAGAACTTTAGAAAGAGAGGGAATAATTATATTAGGTTAGTGATTCCTAATATTTTAAGGTGAAATATTTGAGAATCTGGTGAAAACCATGGTCGTTTGTCTCAAAAATGCACATTAAATAAAATTTTACATTTAGTTTCAGAGATTCATGGATTACCCCCAACACCATTCTTGAGACCCCAGGTTAAGCCCCGCAGATTGAGAGTTCCTCCCCTGCAGTTGTAGAATTATGCCTGACCAAGGAGGCAGTTCAGTCATTGACACACTATTCAAGCTTTTTTTTAAAAATTAAGGCATAATTTTGCATTTTTGATCATACAGTTATCGTCCCTTGTGCATAAATACTATGTCACCAGTGCTCCATTGGTAAGAACAGCCAAGGCTCTTGGTACTTATCAGCTGAGTTATTAGAAGTCCAGCCATAAATTGTTGGATTTCTAAGCAGTGTAGTGGGATAGGAGAAAAACAATGAATTTAGAGCCAGGAAACTTGGGTTCTAGCCTTTCCCTATATAGTGTAATGATGAGCAAGTCATTTGACTTCTCTGGTCCCCAATTTTATATCAGTTGGGTTGTGATTCCCCAATGTGCTTTCAGTCTTAAAATTCAATCAGTCAACCATTCTTTTTTTGTTTGCTATTTGTATTTTATAAGATCAAGCCCATTGCCAAGAAGGAGGAGGTCAAGACAAATTTTGTTTCTTAGTGAAGGTTCATATTTAATTTGGAGATTTTAGAAAATTGAGAGGAAATAATACAGATTATCTGTTGCAGTAGCAATGCTGAGCTTCCTTGGGGTGAAACATAGTGAAAGATATGAAATTCTGGGAATATTAGTGTGGGTCCAGAACTTCTTTTCAGACGCATTGGGACACAAATTCTATTTATTGTCAGTGCTCATGTTTATCATTATTACCTCTGCCATCTCCCAGTCATTCCTTACTACTGCCTTCTTAGGTGGAGCTGGAGAGTTCCCAGCAGCCATTCTGAAGGTTATCCTTGAATGAGTCCTGGGTGACTCAAGTGAGATGTGTTGCTTACACAAATTTGTGGTATTGAGAAGAAAAGGAGAAATTCATTGAGACAACTTGGATGGTGTCAACCAGGGTCCCTGTCTTTAGGAATAACAAAAATAAGCTGGGAATGCTACACAGTTTATATGACTAAGTACTGTATAGTGGAAAAGTCCCAGGCCTGGGAATGAAGAGACATCAATTCTAAATCCATTTCTATGAGTTTAGATAGGAATGTCTTCTTCATACAGTTCTTTCTTCCCGATTTGTTCCTGGTGCTGATTGGATTTCTGATAGCTCAGCTGATAGTAGCTGTTTTAATGTAGAAGACCATCCACACTGCTGTTTACAGCGGGTTCCAGTTGAGAGTCAGCCTGTTCTCCACTGGATATATTTTAAAGTTTTCCACGTTAGCCCCAAGCAGAGGATAGCACCTAGAAAGTTTTTACATCATGGTCTATTTTTACTAAAACATTTTCTTCCCCAGCAGTGGGAGGACAAAGAGGTTAAACACTTGGAGAAGGCTACTGGTGGAATGCTTTGATTTGAGAGTGACAGCCAAGACTCTTGTCCTAAGGCATTCGTTCTGGGCACATTCTGCTGCTGCTGGGTTCAGTGATTGAGTTGAAAATAATTATTAGCATTTTAAAGATGAAGAAACCAAGTCACAGAAATTATTTAACCTGTCTTAAGGTCACGCCAGAGGAGGAAGTGAGGCTGGGCAGGAATCTAAATCTCTGGCTTGAATATCCAGGTTCTTGATCATTTTGTGACCAGTTGAAGGAGGAGGGTGGTGGTGGTTGTGGTGGGAATTAAGTGCTCTCTTCCCAGTCTCACCCTCCTTCCAAAGAACCCTGTTTTCTAATGGTGAGATAAGAAGAGTTTACTGAGGGTGACTCCCTCTCTTAAACCAAACCAAACAAGACAGAGGCCAGACATGCATGTGCTCGTGTATGTGTATGTATGTGTTAAGTGTGTGAGAAGGTGGAATGTCAGTTCTTACCACGTGGCTTAATTTTCTCTCTGTTGACTCCAAAATGGAAAGAAAATACCAGAACTGTTGAAATGCCTTTAAAACTTTAGTGTTACAACCAGAAAATTTAAAAAAAAAAAATGGCTGTGTTTAGAATTGAGCTTTTGTTTTCTAACAGACTCTCAGCTTCTGATGAAGTTCAGAGAGTCTGCTCTGGGCCACTTTGGCTCTATCTGTTCCCTCGTGATATTTTGGACTCACTGTGTCCCTCCTGAAAACCTGGATCTCCACTGTGCCTGTGGATTTCAAACGTTTTGGGAGCTGGGGGCATTTAGGAGGAGGTGACGATGCCTTGGCACAAAAACTGCACCTCTCAAAGCTGATGCAGTCCTTTCTTCATTCCTTTCTTCTCACTTCCTTTCTGTTTACCTTTGGCTTAAGCGCGTCGATTGGCATTTCTCTTTGTACTGAGAAAATTCACTATTTGTTATGAGCAGGAGAGAGGGCAGAAAGCAGGGTTGCAGAAAGATCTGAAGGTATGTTTGTGTCTGTGTCTCTTTTTCTTCGGGGCAAGGGACATTGTTGCCATCCATTAAATATTGTATTAGCAACCTCTGGTCATCCCTGCTAATGGATGGAAGGGCTGGTATGATGATCCAAAATAGCACAAAGTTCCAAGTTGAAAAAATTTGATTTGGCAGTGTATTGCAATAAAATCCCATGAATTCATCCTAATTAGGAAGGAAGCCAGTTTGGATTAGTGAAGCCCAAATGATATTTTATGGAAAATTGATTTTGTAGCTTTCAAATTTATACAGTCATTTGAATTAGATATCAAAGTCCACAATAGAAATTTTTAGGACAGTTTTAATGACTAGTTCAAAATACTTGAAATTATATTATAACATTTTATAGGAATGGTTGCTTCCAAAGTGATTAAGACATTTTAGAACTGTCCTGTTAGGAGTTTTAACTATTCTGTCAGTTTTTCATATCTTTTATTATGAACAAGGCCTTTCTTGATGTATGATAGGAAAGTAAATGTATGTTAAAATTTCTACAAACTTCCAATCTGTTAGATTTGAATGAGCAAGATCGATCTACATGATATTTTTCCTTCCACAGATTTATTGTCTTAATTATGTATTGTTAAAGTTAGTAAAGAAGGGAAGTCATTTTATGTAGTAGTACATTTCTTGGGATATTCTTATATTGAACTTTATTTTTCTGTTGATATGGTGATAATTTGTAAAGCTCTAATTTATTCCTGGTCCCTCCAGTTTTAGATTCTAACACATAATTTTCTTGGGTCTCTAACCTTCTTTTTCTCTATATTTAATGATCTATAAACAAATTATAAGGCATTAAAGACGAGAATCTTTTTCTTTTTAAGGGAAAATCACTTCCTTGGTTAGGTTTTGTACTAACACATTGGCTTCATTCTTTCTGTGAAAGCAGGTGAGGTGACTTAGTGTTTTCCAAATCTGGGTCTGCAGACTGGCTGCATCAAAACTACCCAAGGAACTTTAAAAAACAGAGATTCTTAGGCCCCACTCCTGGAGACTCTGATTCAGTGGGATTTAGTGGGGTCCCGGAATGTTTATTTTTAACCAGCTCTCTGCTTGCTTCTGGTGAGTACCCAAACACGAAGAGGTTGGCTGGTGTGGTTAGAAACCCAGTAGCCATATCTTGGCTATTGTGAATAATGCTACAGTGAACATGGGAGTGCAGATACTTCTCTGAGATACTGATTTCATTTGCTTTGGATATATACCCAAATATCTGAGATATGGACAGAACCTACGTGTCTATTGATGGATGAATGGATAAGAAATTGTGGTGTATACATACACAGTGGAATATTATTCACACTTGAAAAAGAAGGAAGTCCTGCCATTTGCAACAACATGGATGAACCTGGAGGACTAAGTGAAATAAGCCAGACACAGAAGACTAGTGCATGACCTCACTTATATGTGGACTCTAAAACAGTCCAACACATAGAAGCAGAGAATAGAATGGTGGTTACCAGGGGCTGAGGGTGGAGGAAATGGGGAGATTGTGGTCAAAGGGTACAGACTTTTAGTTATGTAGGTTGAATAAGTTCTGGAGATCTAATGTACAGTATGTGACTGTAGTTAATAATACTACATTATATACTTGAAATTTGCTAAGACAGTAGATTGTGTTTCCACCGTGCACATGCAAAAATGGTAACTGTGAAGAGAAGGGTATGTTAATTAGCTTGACTGTGGTAATCAGTTCACTACGAATGTGTATATAAAAACATGTTATACACCGTTAATATATACAATTTTTATAAAAAATATAAAAATAATAAAACTCAATAGCCGGCCTGGCCGGTTAGCTCATGTGCTTAGAGCCAATGCTGGTAACACCAAGCACCAGGGTCAAGGGTTTGGATCCTCATACCTGCTAGCTGCCAAACAAAAAAAGACAAAATCCAGTAGCCAGGCAGGGGCCCAAATTTGTCTCCCATCTGTATTGCCTAATTTGGGAAACAGTGGGATAGTGTGGGCCGTACCTGTGAAGTGGGGAGCATGACCCTTTGAGTAAGTATAAGGCTAATAAGTCAGATCATGTTTGCACTTCACACCAGAGTCTAGCTCTTCTCTGTTCACTGTTTCTTCCAAAGAACTCCTTTCTATTACTGTTTCTGCTTGCGTTACCTGTCTTGGTCAAGGGCCCCATTTCAAGCCTCTGTCTCCAGTGACCTTTAACACCAGCAACTGTTAGTGTGGTGCAGTGACCCTTCACTTTGCTCAGTCTTGTCACCTGCATGCATGCACACTTCAGAGAACCACCTCCTCTTCATTTTTTCATTAGTTCTCTCTAGCTTGTTCACAGGCCACAATTAATCTTGCATAGCACCTAACAGAGCACTGGCCGCCCTTGAGATAATTAGCATCCAGGATTGTGTTGTGTAGTCAGCCCCCTCCAGGCTGGGAGGTGGGGTTAGGATCAAGGATTAGAGCCCAAAGTATTGGCAACAGGAAGCTCCAAAGAAAACCTCATAGATTTGAATTGCAAGAGACAGTTCATTATTTACTCCACAAAATAGACTTATTAGGAGGCCATGAGAGGAGGCAGTGTCATTTGCAAATAAACCTGTGCTGCTACAGTTCCAGAATCAGTGATGTCCCGGAGCCCTGGGGATGGAGGCTTGGTGACAAGGTGAGGCCACTGCTTGGAAATGGGCTTTGTTAGGACACACACACCCATACTGTTCATTTGTAGGGCCGTTCATGAGTGTGGTGTCAAGGACAATTAAGTGGGACTTAAACCTTCAGTTTTTGAAAATGAGATTTAAAAAACAGTTATTAGTGAGGTTCATTTGAACAATATCTGTGGCTATACCATCCACCTTCTTAGTTGTCCATCTCTGACCTCCAGAATCTAGTTCTAGAAGGGATAAATGTGGCTCTTAAGAGAATTCTGCACCTTTCTCCTTTGTAAGACAATTTGTGATTATAAAGTTCGTGTAAGCATTTCATTTGCTTAAAAGGTTATAAAATTGGGATAAAGAGCTTTGTCACATCTTTAAGCATTGTGGACACGTGTGGTACATTGGAAGGAGGCCTACCCTGGGCTGGGTGAGAGGACCTGAGTGTGTTTTGTGATGAGTCTTCCAGTTATGAAGCATGAGTGTGAGCTCCACGCAGAAACAAGCCCTTGATATGCTGCTCTGTGTGGCCCTCCTGTGGGAACAGGCATCAACAGGCATCTGCTGAGAAGGTCATCAGTCTGTGGGATGTGAGGCTGCTGCACTTTATTGTCTAGAGAGAAGGCCCAGTTTCTGGGCCTTGGCCTAAGCATGGTGCATGCACAAGATCTCAGGCATTCATTAGAAGCTCGTCCAGGCAAAGTGGTAAGTATATTCCAGTAATGCAAAATCTTGTTAACTTGTACAAACTGGACTGAATTACAGCTTCAGAACTGGTGCACACATATAATGTTTTAAAAGACACACAGCTTTGTTATTTTTTAAAATTTGTGTTAAAATACACTTAATGTAAAATTTACTGTTTTAACCATTTGAAAGTGTATGATTCAGTGGCATTTAGTACATTCACAATGTTGTGCACCCACCACCACTATATAGTTCCAGATTTATTACTTTTAAGTATAGGAAATATTTTGAAATAACTGACAAATTCTTTCTACACATATGCAAACCTTATTAACATGTGTATGGACACACACACACACACACACACACACACCCATACCACATACATCACACACACCCCACACTTGTATATGTAAATATATAAAGTACATTATATGAATTTCATAGTCCGATGGTGGCTGGAAGGACCTTGAAGATTCTCTGTTCAAATTGATAGATAAGGAGACCGTGACTATGACCAGGAACTTTATGGGACTGGCCCATGTTTGAATGGCAGAGGCAGGACCAAGTTTCCCAGTCCTGACACAATGCGTTTTCTCTAATGTCTTTTATAATGGCAATAAATGTTCCATGAAATATATTGTTGAACAAAAACCTTTAAGAATAATTTCTTTCCTTTGCTTAAATGTTTTTGCCTCCAGTCTTGTTTACATTGTGAACTTTCACAGCAAACCTTTTCTTTGGCGCAGCTTAGACTAAATTTTACCACGAGTTCCAAGTCACAGGAGTCATGAACTTTTCTTCTTCCTGAGTTGGCCTTGTACTGGTGGAAACTTAGAGTGTGTGAAGTAATGTACTGGTTCTGATAGCTGGAGGAGGTGGACGTGGGTGAAAGCTTGCCTCTGTTCTTACAGGGTTTGAGGTGGGGTGTGGTTGGGAACAGGGAGGCTGCTAGCAGAGGCTGGGGTGGACTGAGGGCTCACGCAGAGGGAATACTGGGTAGAGAGAAGCCCTAACTCCTCTGTCCTTTGCAGGTAAAAGGTGGGTTTCAGGAGTAATGGTCTGAACAGGTCTTGTGTAGCTGGGTGTTTGTGGTGGTGGGCACAGCTCTGACCCACTCTCGTTGTTGGCCTGACGGTATGGGCTTGTGGAAAGCCTGCCTGCAGTAGAACCTTTATTCCAGACCCACAGTCGTGTGTAGCTGGCTGTGGTTGACTCTGGTTTTGTTTTAAAAATTTTTTTATTGCAGTAAAATATATATAACACAAAACTTTACCATTTTAACTATTTTTAAGTGTACAGTTCTGTGATATTAAGTATGTTCATATTGCTATGCAACCATCACCAGAACTTTTCCAGAGCTTTTTTTCCACCAGAACTTTTCCAGTCATCCTCAGAACTTTTCATCCATTTCCAGAGCTTTTTCATCTTCCCAAACTGAAACTCCATACTTGTTAAACAATAACTCCCTGTTCTCCACCCCCCTCAGTTCCTGGCAACCCCCATTCTACTTCTGTTTCTATGAATTTGACTCCTTTAGGTACCTTGTGTGAGTAGAATCATAGGGTAGTCAGGTTTCCCCATTTGTGATTGGCTTATTCTGGTTTTCCTAAGGTGAAATTAGCAGTGGCTAGCCCATACAGTGCTTCTGGGGGAATTACAAAAAGGTGTCCCCTTTCTCTGGGTGGATGCAATCCCTGTCCAGAACCTGAGCTTGATGAGCAGAGTGTGGGCTGGATTTCAGTCCCCATCTGTTCCTTTCGCCAAATGCCACTGGGCAGTGAACAACCAGAACGCCTGTATGGGTTGGTACTGTTTATCAGGCCCTCAGAACGAGGTTTCCTGTTGCCCTGGAGCCGCTGACTGGGGCCTTCCCCGTTTCTATCCTTTCAGCCCCCTTCTTCTATCCCCTAGTTGTCTCTGCTGCCTTAAGATCCAAGTTTGTTGATTCTCCTCAGTTTGGGACTTCCAAGAATGAAAGGCTTTCAGAGGCCAACAGAAAAGGTTGCTGGGGCTTCTAGGAACACACATAACTCATTCAAGGCTATTTGGTGTGAGCTAAGTGCAAATGACTTATGTGGATTAGATTTCCGTGGGAAATACTCAGGGGGGTAAAAATTAAAGGGAAAAGTGTGTAGAAAAATAAGTGCAAGGTTTTACTTACGTGATGCCTTTGAAAACTAGTTGAAATATTTAGCAAACTGAAAATGCAGCTGGTTGAATGTGCTCTGAACCACGCCGGGCCCTTTCGCCCTTCCTGTGTTGATAAACCAGTAGCTGAATTGAAAGCAATCTAGGCAATAATGAATATTCTTGTAAATCTCTCTGGTTGAGAAACTCTAAGAATATGGCCAGAGCCTAAGCAGTACCTATTTCCTCTTAATTTTATTATAAGACTTGAATGATCTTTTATAAGACATTAAACTTTAGTTGATGGCATTTTACTAGGCAGATTTTAAAAGCAGTGATGGCAGTAATTGAACTGATTAAGATGACTTTTAATTGTTTATTAGGTATTATGTGAAAAGAGGCTTTTATCTAAAATGTTGATTATTTTCTGCTTTTCATAGAGTTTGCTTATCTACTTATTATATATATATATATATATATTTGAAATGGTGGGTGTAGAGAGGCAGTAGCATGGATAAGAACCGATAAGCATAGATATTGATGCCCTCTCACTGTGAACGTATTAGGGGAAATATTGGTGGAGAACAAGAAAGAAGCTGTGTAAAATTTGAAAAGTACAAAACGAGACAACCCTGGGTAAAATCATTTCGGGGAGGCATTTTCCAGAGTATTAACTTGGCTCATGTCAGAGCCTTGGCCCAGCCTTTTAACTTTGCCTTTGCTTTTGTAGGTTTGCTGTGCTAAGAGCATTACTCAAATGTAGGCTATTATGGTTAAACTTCTTTACTCTTCCTTCTTTTGACATTTCTGGGCAAGGCTGTCTTCACTCAGGACAGGCATGTTACGTGGTGGTGAAAACCGTAGACTTGAAAATGTGGCCAAATATTTTGTTGCAGCAGTTAACTGTGGCTCAGGATGAAACAGTGAGAGAGCACTTTCTGGCTTCCTTCCTCCCCTCTTCTATTTTCTCCTCCTCATCCCCCAAGTTTTGTCATTAGTTTTGCTGCCTTTAGAGTTTTAAAAAGTTGGATTGTTTCTCTGTTGTAAAAATAACATATACATCATACTTGCACATAGCTACTAGCCAAGAAGAGAGGCATTTGAGGGCAGTGGGGGGGCAGGGGTGGGAACCAGGCAAGGAGTAGACAATGCAGATTTTCATTTATTTTATGAGGGGTGTCCTAAGAAACAGAGTGGATAGAGGGGAACAATGTCATGTGGACTGGTAAATTTAAAATATTTATGGGTTGCACTATATCTCTAAACCTCTCTCCTCCTGATCCACCATCACCTTCTCTTTTTCCATTCCTACTGGGGCAGCTGTCTCATTTTCTGGGTAAAGAAAACCAAGAGGATTCTGCAGAGTCTTTAAGTGTGATTGCAAAGGCTATGGTGTTTGCAGAGTTCTTCAGTTTTCACCTTGCTTTTTCATAAAAACAAGATTTCTTATGCAAAATGGGTCACTTGAAAGCACCAAACAATTTCTCCAGAGCAACAGCCAGTGTTTCATGCAGGGGAGATGTTAGCAAACCACTGACATATGGATGTGATCTCTGTTACTTTGACCAGATTTGGTTTCTACAGAGTGCGTGAGAAGGGAAGATAAATTTTGTCCTAGTAATACTATAGCGACTCATAAATAAATGGTTACCCTTTGGTGCTTGCAGTTTTCATTAAAGCCGCCTGAGCTTTGTTATTGACACCATAGGTTGCCTATTCAGGGAAATGCAGTAAAATTTATCAGTGTGCTTTCTACACCTAATAAATCATCCAAACAGGGAACCATATGGCAGATAAGACCTTGAAAATGTGGCTTCAGCATGTGAGGAGTCAAGTTGCTGAAATCTTGAATGATTACAGCCTGCACATTTTCCCCTGGAATATCTTATAGTTATTTTACATGCCGTTTTCTTGTTCACCCCATCACCTCTTTGTCTCTTGCCCTCTCTCCTCTCCTGCTCTTTCCTCTCTCGCCATCCTTTTTTGGCTATTCTTTCCCCCTCTTTGTTTTTCTTTTGGGTGGAGGTTTAGCTGTGATTTCAGCTTTAAAATAAGCGTCCGGAGCAGATAAGACGTTTTTATAATGCCTTGCTGGTAGGAGGAAGAGGGGCAGGAGGAGCAGAGACTGACGGGAAGGGATGATGTATGTGGCGGCTGTGTCCCCACTCTCCTCCAGCCCATTGTCATTAATCACGGCCATTAGTTTTTTTCAGAGCTGCCTTGTCTGCACAGTGCCTCAGAAAAGCCATTGTTTTTTCATGCCACAGACTGGGGAAGAAAAGAGAAGAAAGAAACCCTAGTACTTTTTTTCTCTTCCCTCATTCTGCCTCCCCAGATCTCCCTCCTCTCTTGCCTTCTCCCCACTCCTCTACCGCAGTCCAGTTTCTTTTTCTCTCCCTCTATGGGGTTGGGGGAACACAGCCCCAGACTTTCATTGCTTCTTCAGTACCTGTGTTTCATACATTTATCTGACAACACAACGTGGGGCGCACAATTGTGATGTATTCAGTGAATAACAGCTGTGTTACTCATGATGTGCTATTTAATTTACAGGGAGGTTTTGTGGATATTGGTGGTGCTTTTTCCCCCTTCTCTTTTGAAATCATGGATTGGGAATCCTTGTTATAACCTGAGGATACCAGCAAGATAGAAGGAATGTGCCCATAGCGGAGCATCTGTGTTCAGTGGCTGGCAAGGAGGAGCTGGCTGCTCCCTGGGGAGAGGTACTTAGGCGCTTACCAAGCCTTGACCATGTCTTGAGGACTCACCCACTGCTCAGCAGAGCTCTTTAAGAGCAGCCAGGTCTATCAATTGATGCCACTCAGTTTGCTTGGATGCATCTTAATTGTCGACAAGGGAGGGACCATTGTCCTTTCCTTCATCTCTGCTAATTTAAGACTTGGGCTTGAGGAAAGAGACCCTGAAGACTGCAGTGGCTTTCTGGCTGTCAATGACAAATCGTAACTGAGTCATATGCTTGAGGTCTGACTGCTCAAGATACTAATATCTCAAAAAATATGCATAACGTTATATAAAACATGAGAGCCAACCTCAAATAGAGAGCATAAAAGTGTTGTTTTAAGTATAATTTTATGAAACTTGCTGTGAAAATAGAAAATTGTTAGTGCAAGAGGGAGCATAAGAATTAATGAAAAGTCTCTACGACAGCTGTATTTAAAAGGAAAAATATCCTTAATTACTTTCAGATGTTAACAAACTTGTTTGAACTGGGATCCCTAAATATTGCCAAGTAGAGATACTTAGAGTACTTACTTTAATGAAAATATGGCAGCGATTTGCTATTAATGCATGAGTTAAATAGTCATAGTATAGGAAAAAATGCTAGTGAGCAAGAAATCAGAAGACCAGAGGTTATGGTTCTTCTACTTAGGAGCTGTGTAACCTTAGTCAAATTACTTTACTTCTCTGGACTCCAATTTCTCCTATCCAATAAGTTGCTTGGTTCTAGACTGGTGTTTCCCAAAGTGTTGGATCACAGATGGTATAGGAAATAACTTTTGGTGGTACATGGAATGGACTTAAAAAATATTAACAACTGTGTTTATGTTTACAATCTATTTCTGTTTGTTAAATAACATTGGCTATCCATATATGACTATTTTATAACTTTCTTGCTTTAATTTCTGTGTTAATAGGAGAAGTGAGTCAATTAAAAGAAAAAATCATCAAGAACATAATAGTATAACTGCTATAGATATGGCAAAAATTATGATGTGATACCTAGATGACCAAAAGTTGTTCATCTCCAGACCGGGTGATCAGGTCTATGAGTTAAATGGTAGTTTATGCCTAGTATAGACATAGAGTTTCTCCTAGGATTCTAAGCATATTCTTTATTATCTTCTTTACTATGTTTAACTTTTTTCTGGTTAATAGAGCAAAGTTAATTTTAGTGTGATCTGTGTATGAATTATCTCAAATTTTGCTTTCATGAGATCTTTATGAAGATAGTTGTATGTATAAGAATCTGATAACTTTGTAGCATGACACTGGTGGAATCTAAATGTTTGAGATACAACGCTAGGACTCTATAGAATATCTCTCATATGGTTTCATTTGAAGGGATCTAGAAAAGCTGGAATATACCACCATATTCTCTCTGCCAGTGTGTCTGAAATTCCTGTTTTCCTTTTTGGAGTTTCAGTGGTTTCAAATCTGGCAAAACATCATAGTTACCTGGAGAGTGTTCTAAAAATACACATACCTGGGTCCGATCCCAGATCTACTGGGCAGACTCTCTCTAGGGGTTAGGGTGGGTTGACCCATGATGACCCCAGTGTTTGGGAACCATTGGGTTAAGGCCCTTGAGTTAGTTTATCAGATAAGCTGTAGTCATCTCCAAGTCCTGTGTATGCTGGTAAGAGGCATCCAGTAAGATCCAGATCTTAGACAGCTCTGGATGGGACAGTGGTGGGAAGGAGAAACCTGGGGAGGTCAGGGTGGCAGCATAAGGGCAGGTGGGGAAGGCTGCCAGGGATCCCCAGTTGTAACCTTTATGTGGAAGGAATGAGCCTGTACCATTTAGCAAGTGGTTGGTTGGGGGTGGCAGCCTATGTCTCACTTTTACTGGGAGAATTTGGCTAATTTAGCATGGTTGAGTGTCCCCTTCAATGTTAAATGGTGGCATAAATCTGCACTCTGCTGAAGTGATTTGTGTTCTTCCAGTATCCTGCTTTTATTATTCTGCTCTCCCTCAGAATCATTCAGTGGCTCCCACTGACTTGTAGAACCAAATGCAGTCTTTTTAGACTGGCATTCACTGTTGTCCTCACTGGCATTCATTGCTTTTTCTCTCTGGTCTTCTCTCTTGCTGCTCTTTTTTCTGCACACTCTGTTGCCAAACCAATCACATCACTTTACAGCCACATCTTGCCAATTTTTCATGACCCTTTTCCATCTCCCTAAATTACCACACAGATCTCCTTCTCCCTCAGCCATACACAGTTCTTTATTTTATTTTATTTTGTCAGTATACAATGTGGTTGATTATTGTGGCCCATTGCCGAAACCTTCCCCCCTCCTCCCTCTCCCCCTCCCTCCCAACGACCTCATATCTGTTCACTTGTCATATCAAGTCCTGTCTCCGTTTCCTCCATCAAGCCTCATACCACAGTCCATCCATGTCTGAACCTCCAGCTCCTTTGGAAGAGAGGGTACCAAAAAGAGGTAGGCGGCAGAAGACCTGGCACTACTGAAGACTTACTTTGACCTTGAGCAAATCAACCTCACCAAGCCTCCATTGCCTTGGCTAGAAGACGGGGACATTGAGAATAAGCATCTTTCCCCTCTTCTAGGAAGTCAGAGGAGATGATGAATGTAGAGGAGCTTTGTGAATAGCAACACACTGTACTCATCTAAGGGCTATTCTTTGGGAATTAATCATGAACTGACTCGCGACTGCCCTTGCATGGCTGTCTTATAATGCAGTTCACCTGCTGTATTGTTGTTTAACATTTCCTGTCTCTGTCCTGACTCTAAGTTGGCATTTTCTTCTCTTTGTAAGTAATTACCAACTTATGAAGATGCTATTCATTATGAAATAACACTGTAAAAATGAGGGAAAAATTTGCTTCCAAGATCCATTCTTTTTAATTCTCTATTCCTTCTCCCCACAGTAAGCAACCATCTTTATGTAATTGTCTTTACCAAATTTTATATATACAAAGGTATTTCAAAAAGTTCGTTTAAAAATAGAATTAAAAGATAATACAAATCTTTCAATGAACTTTTTGAAGTTCCCTCATATATATATGAAATATATATACTTCAAAAAGTTATATATATAATACATATATATTAAGATAAAATATTTAATAAATAATGCACATACATGAGAGTGTGTTGTCCTGTTTAGAGTATTGTTCCTTTCTGTATCTGCTGGATATTATCAAAGGGAAGCTACCTGCAGGCTTTAGGGAAATTTCTCTTCCAGCATCTGTAGTTTGCAGCCCATGAGGGGGTTTGCAGTACACACTGCTGGTTTTATTTTTTTTTACTTTTTTTGTCCTTTTTGAGACCGGCCGCACCATGCTCAGCCAG
Organism: Galeopterus variegatus; assembly: GCF_000696425.1. Classification (NCBI taxonomy): domain Eukaryota; kingdom Metazoa; phylum Chordata; class Mammalia; order Dermoptera; family Cynocephalidae; genus Galeopterus; species Galeopterus variegatus. The sequence continues at coordinate 335,696 of NW_007726591.1, read as the reverse complement.
TGAGCGCTGTGAGCACACCGGTCATCCCTATATAGGATCCGAACCCGCGGCGGGAGCGCTGCTGCGCTCCCAGCGCCGCACTCTCCCGAGTGTGCCACGGGCTCGGCCCCACATTGCTGGTTTTAATCAACATCAATAGTTGGAGTTCATTTGCTGTGTTAGGGGATGTGCACTCTAGCGTGTGGGGTGAATGCACAAAGCCGCCAAGCCTTTTTTGTTCTTGGGTTGAGATTGAGAGAAGAATACCCATGACACAGTGTTCCGCTCCCAACCTTTATTTCTTCCTAATTTTCTCTGAACTTTTCTTCAGTATCACGGTCTGTCTCTTCTGAAGATGATCCTGTATCCTATACACTGGCTCTCCATAAGAAAGCAACTCTCCTTGAGGGACAAGCCAGGGGAGGCAGCATCTACTTCAGAGTTATGTAGATCTGGGTTCTCAGTTGGCCTCTGCAAAATAGCTGTATGATCCTTGTGTGCAAATCGCTTGAGTCTTAGTGTCCTCATCTGTAAATGTAGCAGCATATATGTTCAAAGGCCCAGCATAGGGCATTCAATAATTTTACGTTTTTCCTTTTCCTCTCTTTCTTTAGTCATGTTTTGTTCTCATAATATCAGCCCATTCTTCCTACCATGTTATATCATCTGTGCTCATCTTGGGTGCAGGGTCTGCTCCCACTGTGGCCAGTCAGAGTCCTGGGACAGCACATTCCAGAAGTGTCCGTGTGTAAAGATCGAGAGTGCCTGTTGCCTGCCCCTGGAAACACAGTTGCTGCATTCACAGATTGGGCTTGGTCATGTTTTTATCAGGGAGGCCAGTCACTTTTTAGCTCTACCTCAATCTTAATTAATAGTATCAGGAAAAGAAAACATTGACTGAGATATACCTGTTATGGAATGGAATGTGTATAATTCAGTACATATGTAAAAACTGAACACACTTTTTCATTTAAGACTCTTAATGTAGGCAGAACATCTCATTTAAACATATCAACCTTGAGAAGCTAGGCATACGTAAATGGGTCTCAGGTTGAGGAGTTTGCTGATGGTTGTCTTGCTGTGGATTTTGGCTGGGGGGTGGGCTTCTACAGCAGTATTGCAGGTTGGTATACTTTCATGTGCCCTTACACATGAGCCTGGTTGTGCAGAAGTGGTTCTTGAAGTCTGATGCTTCATGGTCCCACTCCTCTAGCCTTTCGTATACTCAGTCTCTCGCACACTTTGAATGTACTTCCCTTTCCTTTCCATCACTCCAGTTCTGAATTGCTTTTCAAGACTTAGTTCAAGTCCCATCCCTTCTGTAAATCCTTTCCTCAGTGCCCAATCTTTGTGACTGTGAGTTACTCCTGTAGTAATTGCTGGGTGAGTATTTATTTGGCAGTTAATCATTATGACTTATGGACCCTCTTCTGTTGCTATTTTGAACTAAAACTTTGAACTTTGTGGTTGTCCCTTTTCATACATGTGTGTGCCCGCCTTAGACTTCTCTCTCCACACAGTCTAGAGGAACGCTCAGTATGGAGCAGGCACTCAACAACTGCTGTGTTGGTGGGTTGGAATGAATGACTTGTCTTCCCCAACCCTGCTCTCCCAGGAAGGTGTCCCTCTTCCTTTCTTGTTTAAGCTGTTCTTCCCAGTGTTGGTTGCTATGTACCTTGGCAGTCATTGGGTGAATACCCCTAGAACTGCCCTCTACTGTCAGTGGAGACCAAGTCTATGCTGCCCAAGAAGAGGAGGCTGAGTGACCCACTGGGGTTTATATGTCCTCCCGGGGCATAGAAGTCCATCCTGACTTTTCTTTGAGATCTGTTAAGCTCTCTGAACCACCTGTGAGTGTGGCTTAGACTTTGGCCAGAGTAGACTGAGGGAGAGGCTCCTCTGAGATTCTGCTGAGGCCCTGATCTGGTGTGGCCTCTCCCAGGACCATGGAAGGACAAATTTAGGCTGCCTCTGAGTAAAAAGAGAGGGAATGAGGAAGATGAAGAAGATGAGGGCTACTATCCTGTGAGGACTGAGAGGCCATTTCCTGGTACTGCTGGCTGATTGCTCCTCTCTCTGCTTCTTCCCTCCACAATTATAAAGGGTTTTCAGCCATCTAAAACACACCATCTAGGCGCCACAGCATCTTTTAATGCATCAATCAAATAGTGACTTGATAGTGTTGGCAATTGGCTACAGCTCAGGCAAAATTCACCTGCTTTGGTTTTATACGGTGAATGAATTGATTTTCTGAAAAAGAAGCACTGTGTGTGTGTGCACACACGTGTGTGTTCATGAAAGAGAATGAAGTTTGATTTGGGGGAGGGGTTTATTTAGGGGCAATCGCATAGGAAGAGAAGGTTCATAAAGTGTTTTCTGTGAGCTTGAGAAAGAAAGAATAAATTCACACATGGACACAGACAGAAGAAATATAAAGTTAGTGGTGTTTTACAGTGAATTAAGAACAATGAAAAAATATAAGATACCTCAAAACAGATTGAGTGTTCATGCAGACAAAACAGTACGTGTAAGGGCCGGCCCGGTGGCGCACTGCTACAGTGCGCCGCTTGGGAGCGCGGTGGCGCTCCCGCTGAGGGTTTGGATCCCACATACAGACCAGTTCCCGCTCACTGGCTGAGCGAGGTGTGGGAGCAACACCGAGGGTTGCGATCCCGTTGCCGGTCCCGGTCCGGTACGGGCGTGACACTGAGGGTTGTGATCTGTTGCCGGACATGAAAAAAGACAAAAAGGAAAAAAAAAAAAAAAAACAGTACGTGTATGTTTAATTATCTTCTTTGCCATCCTTCCTCTAATCCCCCTGTTTGGAGCAGGCATCCGGACCATTGTGCATGTAGCCTTGTCTACAGTTTTTATTTTCTGCAAAGTCATATGTTTTTAGCTGTGATTGCAGTCACTACCAAGTGGCTCACCTTGTCTTGAGTAATGAGAATAAACAACTGGTCACTGCAGTGACCACTGAAACTAATAAAGATATATAGTGCTGGGCTGGCTTAGGGAGTCACAGACACATTCTTAAACTCTATGTGACATTTATGCCAAAGGAACATGATTCCAAACTCAGTCACTGCTTACTCATTCTGAGAAAGAACAAACTATTTGACTGATGGTTTGCTAAATTTAATATGCTTAGCAAGTAAAATTATTGCCTACTCTAATGCTGTGTAATTATTAAGATACACTGCTTTTAAAAATACCAAGTGAATAATATTGATTTAGTGAACTGCTATTTAGAAAAATGCCAGCAAAGGAGGAATATTTTATTTTAGCTGCCTTAGAGCTGTAACGGGTCTGGGCTGAGATATGCATGTGGAAATAAATTATGTACAAGGTAAACTATTTTGTTATACAGTACCCATAATATTAATTAAGCCGTAATTTTACCAACAATGCTTTAATTTAACAAATAAACAGGAATCATCTGTACCATTCTTTCAAATATATAACTTTGGGACCATAATAAAACATGCAGAAGCACCTGCAGTTAATTGTAAAGCAAACAGTGAGACTAGCAACTTTAAAGGGTAATTGTAATTTATAATTTATTTATTTGACTTATGCTGGATATAATTACCGTTATAATGCACTATTATTTTCAGCCTGGCATTAGATCTATCTGATTCCAATTTAATACAGGCAGCCTGGTGGAGCTTTCTACTTGGGCCCCTTGAAAGTGTGCCCTGCTCCCCTCCCTTCCTTGGAATGGGAGCTTGTAAAATAAAGAAGAATGGATGGGCTACTGTCAAAGACAATCCTGGTTCAAAGCCGTAAGAATATTTCCATTTCCATTAAAGCCAAGAATTTTTCCTGCCCTCTCAGTTCTTTAGGTAGCAGTATTATGGAGTGACATTGTCGGGGTCTGTGGGCCAGGCTGATGGTTCTATAGGAAAAGGGAGTAAGGAGGTGAGAGGGACTGACTGGAGGAGCTCGGCTTTTCCTTAAATTCTTGTCTGCGAGTTGCTAGTGTTTATTGTTGTGGAGCTTTTGGGCTTTGTTGTTGTTATTTTCAAGAGCGGCCTGGAAGGAACAGCGCATGGAGGAAAAATACCACCACGGAAGAAAAAAAGCAATTATAGCAGGCTGTTTGTTTGTGGCTAACAGAATGCTGAAATGGCAGATTTGCAAATTTGTAAGAGAGGGAAGCTTAGTGTTCATCTTTATCAGCCAAAGTGGTTTCTTGTTAGCTGAGCAGCAAGCTAGAAAGCGACCGATTTTGACAACATAATTTACATCTTTGTATAAAACTATTGCTGGCAGCCGAACTAATTTGTGCTGGATTAGGTTGTTTGTCTCTGCTGCTGACTAACCATGCAATCTATCAGAGGCCGTTTTCAAATATCACTTTTCAACTGTGCCCTTGAGAGGGGGAATTGATCGGGAATATACGGAGCAAAATTACTCCAATAACTTTATAGAAGAAACAATTACGGAATCATACGGATGTGAATAATTCTGAAAAGGAGAAACAAATATAATGAATTTAGCCTTGTTCCTATCTTTCATATGTGCATGAGATTTATAAATAATACAATAACAGATTATTGGCCTTGTTTCTACTCTCTTTCTGGATCTTGGTCGAAGATGGAATTAGGAGAAAGACCAAGAGAGTGCTTGGTGGAAAAAATTCTTGGAGACCATATTTGAAGATTTTGGGATGCAGTTTATGTTAATGTCACTTACGAGGTGTTTGAGATAACAGTTAATGTACACATATCCCTTAGTATATGTCTTTTTTATCCATCCTGAGTTTTATAAGTTTTAAAGTAAAGTGCTATAATGGAGAAAAAGAGACATCAGTCAAGCAGATATATTTGTGTTACCAATATGGGCGATAAACATGGGAATATATTTTATCACCTATTTCTACCTTGTATTAATAATTTTACCATGCAGAAGAGGAATGGAGTCTCTCTTCAGCTTTTATGTGATATTTAGATGTTTTCTCCTGTCCTCAAGGGGGATATGGGATGATAGAATAATATAAAGGGGGAAAAAAGGAAGAGGGTGGTGGTGGAATTCACAACTGATAACCAAGCTGCAGTTGTTTATAAAATGCCTGAGATTAGCCAGCAAACAAAAAAACCATTAAGCACCTATTATTTTAAAGCAGTGGGCACATTTTTCATCACTTGCCTCTGATAAATTTTCACTTGTGCATCCTGCTTCAGGTAATTAATTGCTTTCAGTTCAGAGGAGTAATAATGCAATAAATTATGCCAGTATTTCTAGTCAGAGGATCATATTGCAGCTTTCTAACCAAGGCAGCACTAATAACAATCCAAGAGACTTGTGGGCCACAAAAAATAAAGCTCCATTGTTATGAAATGGTTATATAAAGAGTCAAAGGATCAAGTCTTCAAAACTGCTTTCAAGTGATCTCATTTAGGGAATTTTGCACATTCATAGGTTTGGGCAGGATAATCCTGTGGTAGGATCACATAGTTACTCTCAGCCCTGGAAGCTTTATAAACACTGGCTATACTCAGCAGTGACAGTAGGGCAAAGCTTGAGTGGGAAGGACCTTTTGGGGGCGGCAACAATGTTATGATAATAATTAATGGTGTGTTGAGTGCTTGCCATATACAAGCATTGTTCTGAGCACTGTGCATGTACCCAACCATATTTAATCCTCATAACAACCCTAGGAGAGGGGACTATCGATATCCTCATTTTAAAGATGAGGAGACTGAGGCACAGAGTTTTTAGGACTTGTACAGCTGATAGGGCAGCCAGGATTCGAATCAAGCTCTAGAGTCCATGTTCTTACCCCGTGCACTGCACTACATCTCAGCAGGAGGTATCCTTCTAGCTCCAGGCTGGCTGCAGTAGATCTGGGTGGGGTGGGGCTGGAGGGAGTCTGGAGGTGACACCTATTTTAAAATTTCCTTGGTTACTTATTCAGATGAAGACCCCACTTTGCTGATTTTCTGAAATCTCTCTCTTTAACCTGTAGATCTCTTATTATAACTTGTTAATTTCTCCTTGTAGGCTTAAAAAACAATACAAGTATCTGCTTACTCTCCTTTCTGTAATAGACTTCAATAGTTACTGTTCTCTCATCCATTCCCTTCTCAAGTTCCAGCTTTAAGGAAAGCCTCAAAGAAAAAGGACATTTAGAGGCATCCATGCCTTTCTATATTACACGGTGTACTTTTAATTTCTGTAGACAGCTTAAAGTGGAAAGGGTGCTCTAATTTTACCTTCTTACCACCTAATCACACAAAGACATGCCTCAGTCCCACTTAGAACAGCACCAGTGGTGAGAGAGCCAATTGGCCTTGATTCTAGCTGGTCATAGAAGGACAGTTCTATGGTCATTCCTACCCACAATCCTTTGACAAGCTAAAGGCTTTCTTTCTGCTTTTACTCTTGAGTGGCTTCTTGTGCCAAGAAAGCCAGAGAAATGCTCACAGGCAGATAAACTGAGGCTGAAGACCAAGCAGAGGAAGAACCTGGAGAGAGTCTATGAGTTGGGGAAGGAGGGAACTGCTCATTTTTGACCTGAGGCTGGGGTGGGAAGCATCTTGCTAAGTTGCTAGAGAGGAAGGCCCTTTTGGGGAGGTTTAAGGAGCAGGGTGAGTAGGCTCCATGAGTTTTGAATGTTTTCACCTTAACTTCTGTCCTAATGATGTGTCCTGAAAACCACCACTTGGCAGGTCGCAGTGCAAACAGGGAAGCAGAGGCAGAGAGTGTTCCATTGTCCGTGGCTTTCCCTGGATATCCATAGGTTCTCCTGGGTACTCACAGCCAGGGAAGCTGGTGCAAAACGTGCAGTTGCTTGTGTGATGGCAAAGCCATCTGCATTCTGGCTGTGTGGCCTAATGGTTGCTGGGCTGTACTGACTGATGGGCAAGTGGACAAGTTGAATTTGGAGGATTCACTCTTCTGTGTAGTGACAGTAGCTGGGCCAGTATTCTACAGCCCCATCTTGGGTGGACATCCTACTTGTTGCTCTAGCCATTGGGCTTTGACCCTAATTTACTGCCACTGATGCTGTTCCTTGAACTGAGGTGATGGTTTCCTTGTGGCTGGATGCTTCACTTATTGGTCTCACCTGCCAAGCCTTCCCTGGACGTAGGGCTGCATCGGTTCACACCGTAGTCATCGAAGAGTATGGTCAGTGCATACCCTTCAAACAACCTCTCCCATTGCCACCTAAAGTGACCTACCAGGGTGGGCTTGTGTTTTATTTTCTACATATTTTACCTACCAATGAGGTATTATATTTACCCTGAGATATAGTCATTTACACATATAGTCATTTATACATATTACACATGAGTGTTATTCTCATATTGTTCATGAGCCAGAGGTTGAATTTCCTGAAAAAAGGTTGGAGGTGGGATAGTGAGGGATTTTTCTTAGAATCTTTCTCCACTGTAACAGTCTTCCAGTGTTCTTTTGTATTCTCAGTAAATTTGAAGATATGGAAAAATATGAATAAAAAAATCAGAGGTGTTTAAAGAGAATGATTTATGGCAATTTGCTTGATGGAAAATCAGGAAGGTTGGCCTATGGATGGGATTGTTGAGTCTGGCTTTTCAAGTATGGTCAATATGGACTCTGTAGAAGGCCAGCGAGACTAATAAGGTGGAGGGCTTCAGTTACTGCTGTGGGAGATAATAAAAAGCATACCGCAAGAGTGGGAGCACACCAAGACAGTTTACCAAGATGCTTGGATCTTGGCTACTGACAGGAATCTACCTCCACCATGGAAAGAAGAAAATGCAGTGATCTTTTAAGCCCCAGGCACATGCTGTGGGGTTGCTTTCCATTTTGGGAAGGTTTGAACACTCTAAATTGGGAGATTTCAAACTTACTCATGGCTCAGGAGAGATGTGTACAGTCTTCATTAAGTAGCAGTAAAGGCTTCGTAAATACTTATTTTTAAATCACAAAAATTATCATGTTTGCAATAGCTTATTTGATTATCTGTCTCCCCTATTAGGACCATGTCTGTCTTGGTCATAGAATCTCCTGGATCCTTCATGGTGCCTGGCCAATGCTTAGCCCTCAGAAAATATTCTTCAGTAGAAGAATGGCCACTGTTAAAGTTTGGAAAATATGGGAGGGGGGAAGAGGAACGGGTAAAGGGTCGTGAAAATCGACTACAATGTATATTGAGAAGTTAAAATAAAATTTTTTTAAAAGTTTGGAAAATACATCAAAGCACAGAGAAGACAATAAAATGTCACCTATTACTATCATCAACTCGGACTACTCTGAGTTGACTGTTGTTACAAATTTTCTTATACATCTTGTCTTTTTTCTACATACTCCTCCTCCTCCCCCAAACTCATACTAATAGCTACATTTTTCCACTCCTGGAGTAGGATCATAGAACATAAAGTTTTAACTTTAGCCTTCACATTTTTTATTTTGTCAAATTCCATGGTAAATGGCAATACAACATGATGGATACTGGTCTATGACTGGAGCTTCATGTTATGAGGAATGTCAAGATGCTAAGTTTGAGGGTGGAAAGTGTGTAAAGGATAATAGGATTTCACTCTCTCCTTTTTATATTGTTCCTTTTGGGTCACAGCAGAACAACTTTACTGCATTTTCTGTTGGTCTATGTACCATTCATTTTTTGCCTCAGAACCTGATTGTGCCGAGGATCCAATGTCCTTCAGGGTGAAGATGGGGATATGATTTGGAGAAAAAAGAGGAGCGAAGTATTGCCCAGACTAACGTATGCTATAGAAACAATTCAGTCCTTTTCATGAAAATACCCAAAGATTAATTCTGCCTGCTAGAAGCCCAGTAAACAAATGTCTGTGGAACACTCATGCTCCCTGCTGTAAGACAAAGTCATGTCCCCTACAGCATTCTGTCTCTGGTGGCCCCATTTACTGGGCTTTGGGGGTGATGTGACCAGACCCCAGTGCACTCACCCATCAGAACTGCCACTGTCTTGGTGGTGCTGACAGTGGACGTGCTGGCTGATTTCCAGAAGTCACCTGAGTGATGCTCAGAAGGTGCAGGCCAGGGGCACTTGGAAAGCCCTTCAGCCCATCACACTGCCTCTTGGCATCACTGCCTTAAAGCACCTAGGAAAGCCAGCAGCCTCCTCATTGCCCACATAGCAATGGGTCAAATCCCTCAGGCGGTATTTTAGTGTTGCTCATTCTTCAGGGTTCAGCTGCTTTCCCAGATGAGTAAACAAGATCTCTAAGTGTCAAACCTTTTGCCTCTTCTCTTGTCCTAGTTAGACCCACAGCAAAGCACTCTGACAGCTCACCGTGACTCTCCAGATAACCCTCCTGGGCGCGGAGACCTCCTCTCCTCTGATACAGGAGGCAGAGTTAGCATTCTGCGTGAAAACCTTTGCAATCATCATCATCATCTAGTTAGGAAGAAATGTTGGGCAATTACACCGGAAGTTTTCTATTTACATAAATGAGTTGCCAGTTTTCTTTCCCTATTCTTTTCTCTCTTTTTCCCCTTCTTTCATCCTCCTCCCCTTCTCCTTTGTGGATTAAGAAAGGGTCCTCAACTTTGTAATTTTAAAACATTTTCTCCTACACATGTCATTGTTCTTTCTAATAGGAGCTGCCAGGACCGCTCTGTGCAGAGCTCTGCATTTTCACATTATTATCTCATTGTCTATCCCAAGTGTTATAGCCTTACTATGACTTCCTAACTAATCAGCTATTTCAACTTTCATTCCATAAGCTTTATGTCTGAGTGTAATTAAATGAGCATTAAGTCCTTTTTTTTTTTACTAGCAAAGCCTGAAAGTTCTGGTATTACAGTAATAAGTGTGAAGTGAATTTTGAATGGCATTTATATCTGTTCATGGGCTCTAAATGTTTGATTTGCATAACTAGTTAAAATGATATCAGAGAAGCATATTGATTTAATTCCATCTCAGAAAACTGTTAATTAATAATGATAATAAATGTGTCAGTCCTTTATTATCTGCTTTGAATTGGTGATGATAGCTATATTAATACCACTTCAGTAATAGACCTCTGCTGGTGATTGTTGGCAAAGCTTTCAAAGCCTGAATCACCTGCAATCAGAATTTAGAAAATTTATTGCAGATCAGTTTTAAAAAGAACAGCCATTTTATCATATATGTAATTTTATTAACACCTAAATTTTAATTTAACATTTTATTTACATAAATCACCATGATCAGAAACTTCAGGAGGGTTTTAAACAAAGGCAGTTTTTCATTTTTATGTCCCAAGTTAAAAGTTTCCTGACAGAAGGACTGGGCCCAGGGCAATCCCTCTTGGTGGGGTTGGCAGACCTGCCACCCGTCTGCTGCGTCTTCCCCCTCCTGAGCCGGCTACTCTCTGGCTCTCATCATTAAGGTAGAACTTGCTGGTTCTGTTGTGATGCTCAGGTGCTTGTGTGGGAATGGTGTGATTTCAGGAGGCGGGAAGAACATCTTTTCCCCTCCCCACTCTTTCAAGGACTATCATAGCTTTGGAGGCCAGTCTTACCTCTCTGGTTTTTATCAGTGATGCAAGCACTGAGATAGATTCTCCATCACTGGGTTTCTGGAAAGTGATCATAACACAGACGGCTGTCTCGCAAGGGCTAGGCGTTTCCCTACACTGAGAGCTTTAGGGCCGGCACTGCTGGGTTTCCAGAGAGGATGTCAGAGTCCCAAGAAGAAATTTTCCATGAGGCTCTCAGAGGCTTAATCTCCGTTACATCCAATAGCCGTGACTGTTGATGAATGTGTGTTGAAAATTTTCTAATCTCTCTCTGAGCTTTAGTTTCTTCATCTGTACAATGGGTGACTGGTTGGGTTAAGTGAGATTTCATAAAATCACATATCACAGTGCTTAGCAGCCAGAAGACAGTGACTGGCAGTCCTTCTTTTCCTTTTCCTCTTAAGTTATGAGCACACGCTTAACCATCCTTTGTTCACCCATGGACTGAATAAAGACGTGGGCAGCCTTCATCTGTGGAATCAGCAGTTTTAATAACCATTGAGTCCACAAGAAGGAGCTTGAGGAACTTGCTGCTTTCCTCATTAGGAGTTTGACCATGAGTCTGACTGTGGATATTGACACAACTTGTTTACTTCGGGTCTGCTTCCTTCTAATCCCTCATTGATTCATATCCATGGATGTAAATGTCTGTGACTTATTTGGAATCTGCACAAGATCTACTACTGCCTTCTTCTGCCCCAGAGCCAGGCTTGGACTTGCCTTTACTTTTTGATTTTCCTCCTGACCTCTTCTTCTTAGGGAACACATTTTTAGCTGTGACACCACGTTTCCACAGAATTGTCCTCATTGGTTATAACTGAAATGTGGCCCACAGAGTATATGACATGCCCAAGACCTACGGCCCTCACTCTAAGTCATGTATCCCTTCTAGACCATCATCCACGCCACTCAGGTAGCTCGTGGGATCACAGTACAAACAGGAGAAAGAACTCCAGTTGTTTCTTTGGGAGTCCATCCCTTGCAGTTTCTGCTCATGACTCCCTTTTTTTATATTCAGGTTCACCAGGCAGTGAGCCTCATTGCACCACCCCTCCCACCCCACATGTCACCAAGTGTAGAGTACCTTGGCTTTAAGAACAGTTCTCTAAATCTCCCTTTGGACTATCGCATCACCAGTCCTTTCCATTTCTTGATGGAGAAGAAAAAAACACATCCTTTGTTTGAGCCTGTGATAGATTAGTACAGCTTGGAAGGAGTGCTGGCTTTCCAAACTCCTGTGGGTGTGTCTCCAGCTGAATGTTCCTCTCCTGACTTTGATTTCTCCCTTGGTGAGTGTGGGTGTAATTCGCCTTGACATCGCTGGCCATCAGCGCCACAGTGAAGTGGGCCTTCTTTGACTCAAAGTGACAGCCCTTGGCCCCTGTGACATTGTTTCCATAGATTTGCAATGAAACAGTTTTATATTTTGCAAAATAGAGTGATCTCCTATGACTGGCATTGATGTGGTTTTTGCCATGGTCTTGTGGAGGGTGAAGCTGTTTTCATTGACCCACCCTAAATTGATTCCCCTTATTCTGGCATCTGGACCATTGCTCTTAGGCTGCCTGGGATGGTGATTTTGTTTGTTTGTTTGGTTTTTAGATTAGTGTTGGATGCCATAATGTGTTCTGTCCTTGTATGGACCCTTTCCTGTTATTCTGTTGACCACTAACATTCCAAGACCTTTGCTGCCCATCTGGCAACCTTTACACTTCTGCTCTTCTGCATCATAGTAGCTGTCGGTATCCTAAAGAAGAGTTAGCATGGTACCTTTCCCTGGAAGGTTAGTTACTCTAGTACCTTTTATTCATAGAGACATTTGAGATACAGGCAGAGGGAATATCAACCTCTTAAACCTTTGTCTAAGATATGGAAATCTTTGGAAAAGATTATTAGTGGCAGGAATTGGGCTGTCCGTTGGTGGTCCTTTTCATGTAAGCTTATTTCACAGTCTAGTTGTTCTCAGCATTTTCTAAAAATACCTGGAGACAGACAAGTCAGGATATTTCATCATCCCGTCTAAAAAAAGACATTGTGATGTCCTTTTTTTTTTTTTCCGTAGGAGGCTCTAAGCTTTGGACTTTGAAGTTTACCGTTTTAAGCTTGAGTATCAGGGGTAGCTTTACCAATAAACTCTTAGACTTATTAGAAAGTATAATATTGACAGAAATATATTTTTATTTCTAGAATGTTCTATCTAAGCTTGCACCCTTCAGACTCTCATCTGAGTTATACGTTAAAATGTGCTGGGGGATTAAAGAAAAATTAGATTTTCTTTTTGCCACCAGATATGTTTGGGGGAGGAAACAGGTTGACTAGGTATCAGGTATAGGGAGAGTTTGTGTCTTTCCCAACACAGAACTGCTGAAGGGGTCCTTAAAGAGTGAGATTTTTTTCCCTCCAACAAGTATCTTTCCCCCTGGTGTCACAGGGTCAGGCAGCCATTTCTGCCCCAGTATGTCCAGTTGGAGCTTTTGCCTTGTCATGACTCTGCTGGTGAGAATTTTCTGAACAACTCCATGTGAGTGTTTCTGATGGTGGCCCCTCCTGGTGGGTGGGGGAGGATCCCTGGAGAGCAGACTTTTGGCAGAGGATGTGGTGAGCCCTGGAGCATGTGTTTGAGAGGAGATGGGATAGCAGACTCTGGGAGGTCCTCTGGAGTCATCTCCCAAAGCATTAAGACTATTTACGTATTCTGGGGGGAAAAAAATTAAGACCAAACTTCTCAAAGTAATGGCTTTTCACAGCCTCTGTGCGCACATTCTTTTAGATTCTGGCCTGGTCCTTTCTCTTTGGTGGCCGCAAATTTTATGGCCTAAATTTCTAAATGAGGAGAATTTCCAATTTAGAGCCTGCACTTAGAAACCTGGGAATAATTGGCTTGTGAATTTTGGTGGAAGTAGGTGACCCATTGTGTAGGTGTCAAGATGGTTACTGCAGAAGAGGTTGAGTTTAAACATCGCTTTGATGGTGTTTGTGTAAGTCTGAGTGTATTTTTTCCCACTCCTGCCACTCCCTGTGTGGGTTTGTATTCTTTAGCTCCAGCTGTTTGTGATATTTCACTGTCAAATACCTAATTAACAATTTTGTAAGCCAAGTTTAGTGTTTTTACATTCATGTACTGAATGTCTTTTCTGTCTTAAGCCAGTTTTTTTTTTAAGCATCCTTCCAGTCCCCACCTTCCCCAACAAAAGCTTTTTCCAGAAAGTTTGTCATTCTAACATCTTTCCAAAGAGTGAACTGTATCAAAGTGGACTTGGGAAACTGTATCCAAGTGGATTTGGGAATACAGATGTGGATCGTGGTGTGGAATTCCTTTGGAATTCAAAACTGGTTGTGTAGATTAAGTTGATGATGGATCGAGTTGTGAATAATTTTTTTTTGAAACAGATGACGTCAGTGACAGTTTTATAACTGGGATTTTAATGAGTAGAATGAGTTACTGGAATATGGCGAGAAAGCTAGTCATAACCACGTGTTGAGTCAGTAAAATAAAGCCAAGGAGTTACAAAAAATTAGGAAAGATCTGTTTACATTTTTCTTTGAAAGCACATATTATAGTGGGTTTTCCCAGTGTGCTGTTTTAAGTATTCTGTTTTATTTTTCTTTTCTAATCTTAGGAAATTTATTAATATAAATAATCACATATGGTCAAAGGAGAAAACTAAATTATCTTAATAGGATTCAAAATTCTGATAAAATATTCCCAGTAAGCTAGCATTAGAGACTTAACATGATACAGACTTTTTACCTCTGGTCAGAAACAAACATCTTCTTTAGTGGCCCAGTAATAGAGAGAGTCAGGGCTGAGATAAGGGTGCCCACTTCCATTACGATTTAAATTGAAAACTTTCTTAAATTTTGGAAGATGTTGTCTAGAGGTTTTTGGTCCCCTTCAGGCTGAATCTGACCATTGTGGCATTCTATTTTGGCCTGGCCTCCGTTTAAAATTTAAAAAAAAAAAAAATTAACCTTTAATGAACTGGTAGTTTAACTTAAAAAAAAAAATCTTTATCTGTGGTTTCTCTTGAATATCTGGCAAGATGAAGCCTGTGCTCCTGAGGGTAACACAGGAGCAGAGTAGCAGCTGCTGCCTGTAGACACAGGTGTCATTCTCTAGGCCTCCGGTCCTCACCTAGCTCAATTCACTTGGTTATGTTACCTACCTGGCCAAGAGGGCATCTGAGTTTGCAATCACTGTCTTACACGATGAAGTAAGACAAGACACAGAAAACAGAGGTGTAATTAACAAAAAGGAAGAGTTAAAAATATCATTATTTTTGAGTGAAGTGATTGCTTATCTGGAAAATCCAACAAGATCCACTGAAAAACTGTTAAACCAATTAGAGTTATATAATGTAGTTAGTTAAAAAGTATAGAAAAATCCATATAGCAAAATGGAGGGGGGTAGAGAGGAGATCTCATTTCTAACTAACAATAACAACAGATGCCTACAAATTAATTTAAGAAGAAATAATGCAGGATTTGTATGAAGAAAACTATAAAACATTACTGAAGAGGGTAAAAAAAAATGAATAAATGATGAAAATGACCATATTCCCAAATAAATTTATCAAGTTGAAAGCCGTGAACATGTTTTCTTCCCATCTCCAGAGAGTTCATGAGACTCCTTGCCACCCTTTTCAGAGAACCATGAGAAGTTTCTGGCATGCTTTGCTCTGGGTGCCTAAGAGATCGGCACCAGTTTGAGGTGGTTCCTGGGAAATAAGAAGGTGGGACACGGGCTCTGATGACCTTTGGGTTTTGAGTTGGCGAATTCAGTTACTGGTAAATGACAGGCTGGATCTCAGTTGTCTTTAAGGAGCTCCTTGCCAGCAGTTAGTATTATTTAACTTTCCTAGCAGCCGGCTTTGGGCAGTGGGCTGGAGCCCTGGGCATTGTGCCTGAGCATCTGAGAGCAGCATTTGGCCTTTTACATTGGATGATGAGCTGGTTTCCCCCCTTCCCCTCTATTTAATGACCTTTGAGAAGTTGAGGACATCAGTTACTGGTCAAATTCTGTTTTCAAAGTCTTTCTGATTTCAAGGTCTCTGAGCGTTCTGAGGGATTTGAATCTATCTGCTGACCTCTGGAGCAGAATTCAAGGTTCCGGCCTTAAACTAGAGTGCCAGGTGGGCCTAATTTCTCTCTATAGTTAGCCAGCACCAGCACTCACAAGGGAGACAATGAAAGGGCCCAAAGTGGAACATTTCTAGAAATTGCTGAAAAAAGATGTATTTGATTTGAAGGATTAAAAGAATTGGCTGTTCTTGATATTTAAAAGGATGTCCCTAGTTGCTTTTCCCGATTAAAATATTTGTACAGAAACTCCTACCCAGGCATATTATCAAGTTCATGTTTTTTTCTTACTATTTTTCTTTGATGTTTGGTCTGCATTGCCCTGTATTTTCTGAGAAACCCATGGGTTGTGTTTGTGGGTTTGTGTCACATTCTGTTTATTCCTTTTTGAGAGGATGTGTTCAAAGTCTCCGTGTTTGAAGCTGGAGTGGAAAGTACTTGTGCTAGAGATTTGTAAAATTGCCCATATAGAAACTATCTTATTTAAGCAATTCAGGGTTCAGGAGACTGAAGATTTTGTGCTTGAACCAAAAACATTTGTACATATAAATATTTATATTGACTAATCCAATGTAGAAATTTAAATAATTCAATGGTAATTTTTTGCATCCATCTACTTACCTACCTACTTATTTATAGGCTTAGGAAAAAGAGTGGAAGGAAATATATCAAAATATGAACTTTTGTTATTTCTGGAGAGCAATCTTGCATGGAGCTTACCCACATAAGCTTTGGATTCAGACCTGGGTTCAAATCCTAGTGCTGTCACTTATGGTGGTGTGACAATGTGAGCTTCAAAAAAGCAACGAGGATTAAATTAGATAATATAGTGAAGCATTTTGCACAGTGCTGGCATATGATAAGCTATCAGCAAAATATGTTAGCTATTTATATTATCATCATCATCCAGACATCAGGATTGCGGGTGATTTTAATTGGCTTTTTTTCCCAATTTTTTCCATGAGGTTTATTATTTATAAAATGAGAAGTAAATTATAAGGATCCAGTTCGCTTTCTTCTGATAAAAAATTATATGTGTAATTTTCCAAATTGACATAGTGTTGTTTTTAATTAATTAAAGGATAAAAATACAGTAACGGCCATCAGCTCTGCTGCATCTCTGGGTGATAACCCAGCAGCACAGCCAACCTTCATTCTACCCACAGTTTAGCAACTCCAAAATTTCACCCCATGCAGACTCCCCCCAGGGCTGGAGATCTTTTCTCCTAAGACCAGAATTGGCAAGGCTTTTCTGTTTTTCAGCTTGTTTATTGGGAATCCATAACACATATAGGCAATCTAAGAGACAAAAAACAGAAACCAACCAACTAATGAAAAACAGTTAAATAAAAGGGAAATATTTATCAAATTTATATCTATTGAGCACTTACAAGAAGCCAAATTTTAGTTTTACTTGCATTCATGCATTTACTTTTCATAGGTAGGACTTGTTATACCTGTTACGCTGGAGGAAACAGTTCTCATCTAAGCAATTTGACGGTCTACAGAAATAAACTGGTAGAGGGGAGATTTGAACTTGGGTCTTTCTGACTTCGAAGCCTGCAGAGTTAACTGGTAGGATTTACAGCTTCTCTTTCCTTTGGTGTTGGAGCCAAGACTTACATTGACTCATTCTACCTATATGTGTGATTGTGAACTGTTTGTAGCTGGCTTCTGTTCTGATTGGTCCACGCCTGCACTTTATCCATTAAACAATGTGAATATTACATTATTCAGGGAATAAAGGTCAGGGAAGTTTGTCATGTTGCAGGAAAGTGGTTGTACTTTATTTGGGAACTATTAATAGTACATAAGTAGAAAAATGGAGACAGAAACAGGAGATGGAGAGGGAAGGTGGGAGGGATATAGAAGGAGGCGGTGGCAGCTGTGGAAGTGAGTAGGGGGAAGGGGTGGGGTGCAGGATGGAGAGAGACACGGGCAACGTTATTTACTTCTGGAGGCCAGTCTCTTAGTGGCTGTCCTCTTGGAAAGCATGTGTAGCACATACTAATAGCTCCGTAGTTTTCTTGGAAAGCTTCACCAGGATCCTAAGCTACAGAGAAGCTTAGTGTTCCTCGGAAAATGTTGATAAGGAAAAGTTTGAACTACTCCATTCTTAAACTTTCAGGGAACACAGGTCTCTGAAAGTTTAGGTTTATTTTATAACTGAACGAGACAGTGTCTGTCATGTGCTGATTTCTCCCTCCCCTCTGGGTCTCAACTGTCCTCCTAATAGGCAGCTGACCTGAGTGGAGTGTGGCATTGTTAACCGTCAGGGATGACTGGCCTGTCAGCCCATCTGGCTGGAACCTGGATGCTGGAGGCGCCTGAGAGCAATGCCATTTGCATGGTATGCAGAGAGCGCCCGAATCCTCTCTCATTATAAGAGTTACCTAAAGTACCAGAAACACTGACAAACAGCCAGAGACCCTCAAATAACTTCCTTTCGATGTTACTCTTCATGATGACATCAGGAAGCCATCATTTCCAAATCTTTTTATCTTTTTTCAGGCTTTAAACCTGTTTTTCCAAGTGAGATTTTTTCCATAGAGCCCTAGTAGAAGACACAGATCAAAGAGAAGTTGCTATGGTTAAAGAATGGGTGGGAAGCCTGACTTCCACCTGCTTTACCCAGGGAATTCCTCCATGTAATCCTAGGGTTCCTAGGAACACAAGTTTGAGAACTGCTGTTCATGACAGGAGGCAGTTTTAATCATAGAGGATTTGTCTTCTTGGTTTTTACTTGTGCTTTAACTGAGTGACTTCTGGAGTTTGTTTCTCAGGCTTCCATCTCAGATGGCTTTCAGAGTGATAAGCAAAGGGTTAAGAATATTGTCAAAAATTAAACCACACCCAATTGCGGGACAGTTTGTAAAAAACTGTTCCAAATGGCTCTGGGTAACAGGATGTGACATTGTGTCAGGACTTTTTGGAAAATGTGTTACTTTTTCCCCTTTCTCTATCTCCATTCTTACTTTTCTTACTCTTCTTCCCCCACCCCATTCCTGATTTGATGAAACTGTTTGTGATGTCCAGCATATATTTTACTGCTCACTGTGTGTTGCTGTCCTTTAGCAATTTATAACTATGATCAATGTTGTGACCTTAGGGAAATTGCTTATATAATTATAGAAAGTTTACAGTTGTAAGACAAGGAATGGGGAAAATATATCACTGTAAAATATAAATATGTTTAAATTACATTTAGGATTTGGAATAGTTCCTTGCTTGTGTTTTACAGAGTAATCTGTGATTTAAATCAGGTTTAGTTGTGTTTTTTCCCCCCTAAATTGGGTATTATAAATCAAGAGTAGATGCTGGATATAGCACACAAGAGGATTTCTTATACATTTTAATGTTGCATAAGTAAGAAATACCAGTAGTTCAGCAGTAAAATTGCAAATGTAAGCAAAAGTGAAGATTTTTCCAAATTTAACTAGGTTGCATTTGTTTAGTAAACTCCAGCAATAATTTACTGTTTCATTACATTTGCCTTTGAGATCTGGGCTGACTTTTTTGTTCTCTTTCTTAAGAAAGAAAAGGGAGGTAGGTACATTACTATAATTGCTTGGAGCTAGAGAAAAACATGAGAGTATTGTTTTGCTTTCCCACCTGTGATGTGTAAACTTATAAAAGGGGAAGGAGGGAAGATAGGAGTCTTATTAGTATTAAATGTATCTGTGGATGTATCAGTCACATAAGCAAGGCAGTTTGGTCGGGTCAGGGTTTCCATTTGTGCCTTCCATGGTGACACTAAGTGTTTTTGTGCAAAGAAATAAAATAGGTCAGGCCCAGTTTTGCAAGCATAAGCAGAGGCACGTCTGTTGGTAAGGGTGAAGATGGGGAAGGGTGGCTAATATAGTTTGGTTGTGAGTGGTCATGTGTCTTCCTTCAGACTCTTTCAGAATCTCTGGAAGACACATAGGTTTCATTTGAGATCTATCTCTATTATGCCGTATGGGTGAATTTCAGTGAATGTAGAGATGTTGAGTGCCCAAGAACCAATGTTGGCACTGAAGGGAGGTTGGGCAAAGGGAAGGACTCTTTCATTCAGGGACGTGGCTTGGCATGCTGTGCTTCTGGTGCAGCTGATGGTCTCCCACCACCCCTCCTCCTGCCACGTGCTTCAGATGCTTAACGTGGTCCTCAGCTTGGTTTAACTGTGGTTTGAGAGAAGTGAACTCTGGGATTGGGTTGGATGATGTTGATTAATAGGAGTGAGAGGGTGAGAGACTCCAGGGCCAAGCAGTAGGTCCATCTTGGTGGCATCTGATGTTGATTGGCTTTGTCCTGCGCGGCTGCGCTTGGAGAGCGGACATTAAGATTAAGTGATGCTGTCGTGTCGAGGAGCATGGCACTGCATCATTCTGGAAAGAGACAGCTGGGGTGGTTAATCCTTCATCACCAAGGGAGCACTGCCAGCAGAAAGATATACAGCCAAAGATAACCCTCCATAACTTGTGCTAAAGATCAGAAAACTTTGAATTCACATCCATCTGCTTAGTCTGGGGTGAAGATGAAAGATAGGCAGAATAGGAAATAAAAAACTCCTGAGGGATTAATCTTAGGCACGGTATGTAGCCCACAGAGTGAGCAGGCAGGAGAGAAACTTTTACATGGCGTTTAGAAGGGAATTAAATGCACCCAGCTTCATTGTAGCATCTTAAAGTAAAATTAAACGGTGCACACTCTGATTTTTCTGTTGCATTGCTGTCATCTCACTCCCAAATGCTGTTTCCCCCCTTTAGCACCATAGATGTTTTTCTTTTTAAGAAGGTCCTGTGAATTCTGTACTTATGGACAAAGCATGAAGACAGGAAGGCTGGAAATACTCATCCATAGACAGAAGAGCTTTTAGTTTCCTCCTCTCCTTTTGTGATTTTAGTGGGAGAGTCAGAAAGTCTGACTGTGCATCTGCATGTCTGTGTGTCTGTGTCTGAATGTGGATCAGAAATTCTCTTACCGTGAATATTTTTGAACAGCTGCAATGATTTTATATATCATGTGTAATCGAATTATGCATTGTTGTCATACCAAAGTGATGTGCAAGGGGAAAATAAATCAGGGAGGAAAATAAATTAGAGGCCCCTCTTACGTCTGCGGCCTCTCTGTTAGCATGGTGGTCAGGCCGGGGAATGCTGGTACAAGGTGAGAATTTGGGGAGGGCAGAGCTTTGTGCTCTGTCCTCAACTGACTTTCTGTGTTGAGTTCAAAGGGAAGCTTTGGTGTTTTTTTTTTTTTTTTTCTTAATGCCTTTTAGGGTATTTTAGTCTTTTTTTCCCAAGCCAGTTTGGTATCCGAGAGTCTGAATGGGGGTTCTCAATTTGGGGCCTGGGCCACTTGCACTGATGTGTGGAAGTGGAAGATTCTTCTGCCAGCCCTGTGTCGTTCAGGCTTTCCTCCACCCTGGCCATTACTGCAGGGCTCCAGTGAGGAGGGCTGTGGTGGCAGAACACCAGGGTTCAGCCCCTCCAAAGAATTGAGCGCCTCGTGGCAGGTCACGTGGGAGGACATGAGAAGAAGGAGACCCAGCTGTAATGTAGTCCTCTCCATCTGTTTGAACCTCAGGCTCGAGTCCTGAATGTCTAAATCTAGACGTTTCCCTGCTGGATCCAGGCTGAGTATCCAGGCTTGAGTCACTGACCCAAGTGTCCAGAGGACCAGGTTGGGGAATTGTTGATGCTCTCCAAGCTTGAAGTAAAATGAAATTTGTGGGAGATGTGATATAAGGGCCTCCATTTGTGGCAGTGATTGCTTTTCAGGGAATTTTATACTTGGGAACAAATCACTGGTCCAGTGAATGTCAGTGACTGCTGGGTGATATATATATATTTTTCTGTTTGAATGCCCGAATATCCAGCTTTTGCTATTTCCTGCTGAAGGTAGATTTTCCCTTAGCTTGTCCTTTGGGAGATTTGACTCATCTCAAGGGCAGTGAAACCTCTGCTGATGCCCTATACATCTGATGAGTTTTTGGCTAACCTCTTCTCATGTCCTGCCTTATTCACTGTTATAGTAAAATGGTGAGTGTGGCACAGGTACAACTTGCTTTATGCGAAAGTTGTGGCAGAATGGTGGTGAAGGAGAAATAGCACCAATCCTAGAATTCGCAGACCTGGGCTCTGATTCTCACTTGGCCTTTACTCCACCAGGCTTCCTAGTATCCCATGATCTATTGGTACATTACCTCAAACCTACGTACTTGAAACAACTGTTTTATATGCTCGTGGATTCTGTGGGTCAGGAATTCAGACACAGTGGAGTGGATTGTCTGTGGTCCACAAGCCTGGAGCTTGGGCTGGAAAGACTCAAAGGCTGGGGGTGAGTTGAAGCTAGGGCTGGAGTCATGTGAAAGCTGATTTGCACCCATGTCTGGTATCTGGGCTGGGATGATTTAAGACTTGAACTGCTGACTGGAGCCCTTGTATGTGGCTTCTCCATGTGTTGTGGCTTCCTCATAGCATGGCCACCTCAGGGTAAGGACTTTTTAGATGGCATCTCAGGGCTCCAAGTGCAAGTGTTCCAGGAAACAAGATGCAAGCAGTGTCACGTTTATGACCTAGCCTCAGAAGTCACACAGTGTAACTTCCGTATACTCTGTCAGTGAAAGTAACCCAAGTCTGCCCAGATTCAAGAAGAGGGGAGTTAGTTTACCTCTGGATTAGGAAATGGCAAGGTCACATTAGAAGAGCATATTGATGGGAGATATGTTGCAACCGTCCTTGAGATGAGAGAAATCTGCCACACCCAGATCTCTTTTTTATGAAATAAAGAAAAATGAACTAGGGCAGGAGTTAATTGGTAAGACCTCTTCCAACATTAAAGTTATGTGATTTTTTAAAATGAAAATACAATTTTGTTTTAAAACTGGTAATTTACAAAGTGGTGATGTCCTTTATTAGAGTCTAGGATATCTTTATTATTTTTTTTTTTAATTTTTTTTTTTTGTCTTTTTCCGTGTCTGGCAACGGATCACAACCCTCAGTGTCGCCCCCGTACCGGACTGGGACCGGCAACGGGATCGCAACCCTCGGTGTTGCTCCCGCACCTCGCTCAGCCAGTGAGCGGGAGCCGGTCTGTATGTGGGATCTGAGCCCTCGGACGGGAGCGCCGCCGCGCTTCCCAAGCGGCGCACTATCCAGTGCGCCACCGGGCCGGCCCTAGGATATCTTTAAACAGAGAGGAGCCCTGGTGCAATGAAAAAATAATCTCTCATGTGACATGAAAGATACCAACGTGAATGATGCAAGTCCTGTTTTTTTGCCTAAGTTATTTCAATGGAACTTTATGCTGAAGTGATTCCTTTTTAGTCCAGCTTTATTTCTTGTGGCATGAGAGTAATTAGGTGGCATGCCAATATCTCACACCACGATTGCGATGAATGTTAATTTGGACAGGAGTTAAATGTTTGATATGTAAGATTCAGGACTAGAATGGAAGTTGGAGATCTGGAACTTTGCACTGGGACCCATGAACACTTGTGGCTTATCCTTTTATCCTGAGACAGGGATTAGAATAGAATGGATGATGACTCTTCTGGAGAAAGCTTCTCCCTTGCTGGGGAGAAGGTTAAATCATCACCTTTGGCAGTGGCATAGATCTGATAGCAGATATGAGATTGAAGGAGGATGACCGTGGGGCAGCTGCCCCCAGGAAGGTATCACAATTAAGGAGGGAAGGGGTTAATACACTGACTAATGTTTTAGTTTACAGGCACTGGCCCTTCCCTTTGTTCTGTTTTATCATACACATTCATCACGTTCAACCTGGCAACCCAACCAAATAGCTATTTAAATTGTAAAAATGAATCATAGCACAATTTCATGAACTGTGTGATATAACTGAATCTAATCACATTATACAATGGGGCCTTTGCCAGCCTGGTGTACCTGGTTCTGGGCTTCTTTGGAATAAGTAAGTAAATAAACAGGCTTCATTAAATACAGTAAGAATAGGGTGGCTGAGCCGGTTGGGTTGTGGGTCCAGGGAAAGATGCATTCAGATGTGCCACACTGGACCATGGTGCCTTTGTGAGCTAGCTCGTCCCTGAAAACCCTACAAATCATGTTGGCCACCTTCTGTCCTCTGCATGCAGCCAACCAGTTCTCTAGTTTATTAAGTACATGGCTGAAGAGATCCTGGGAAGAATGTAAACCTCATAAATGATGTAAACTGCAAAGAAGGGCCCTACCCAGCTCAGTTCCACAGGATTCTAGGGCTTCCTTACTTTGAACTGGCTGAAAAGATGAATAAATAACAAAGTCTCTACCCCAAGGACCACTCTTGGGAATGGTGCCTACTCATGCATCAAACATTTTTCTAGGTACTTCTGCTCTTATTTTTCTTATTTTTCTAGGTGCTTTTTGTGTGTCATTCATTTTACTCTTAAAGATAAATCTTGAGCTGTAAGTAACATTAGCCCCATTGTTATAGATGAGGAAATGGAGGCTCAGAGAGGTCCAATAACTTATTCAAGGTCACCCAGCTAATAAATGTGAGGGCAAAGACTTGAACTACCTAAGTGCTGTATTATGGAGTTAGAATGGATGCTGTGGGTCGTGAGGGGCCCATGGGTTGGGGGAGTGACAGAAGCAGGGGTGTATGTTAGGGACAAAGTGCTGGTGGTGGAAGCTTGACTCAGGAGTGGAATCAGGCAGGAGAGGCCTATCTGGAACCTCGTATTTTCTGGCAGGAGGTAAGACAGGCTTGAGCTGAAGCACTGGCCAGTGGAATAAAGAGACAAGGCTAGACGGGAGAGAGATTCCTGGGGTGCAATCCTCACCTCATAATAGAGCCTCTTCTGCCTGCCTTGTCGGTACTGGCCGTGCCATGTGTTCCTTCTTTCTCTCCTTCCTTCCTATTCTTTCCTGCTCCTCCCTGTTTCAATTTATCACTCCCCGGTTTTCTTTGTTTCTCTCCTTATCTTCATTTCCTTTTCATTCTTTTCCTTTGTTTCCCTTCTCACTTTCCTTCACTGCCCTGGCTTGTTCCTCGCTCTGTTCTCACTCCCAAACATTTTGTAGTTCATCCCACCTCCACCTCCACCCCCATTTTTTCTTGTGTCTCCTTCTCCCGCCCCCCCTCATCTTTTTCCTATGGAATATATAAATATATATATTTTAAATCTGTTTTTCTGTTGGTTGTGTCAGCATATTTTAGACTGCTGGGCTTTGCATGTTTTGCAGCTGGTTTTGATGTAGTTGTCAGATGGTGATGGATGACTTATCATCATTTAAAGTGTAAAAGAAAATGCCTTGGCACAGAGAGACAGGATCAACTGCCGTCTGCCAGCCTGGACAGGCGCAGCCACCATCTCTTCTCCCCTCTCCCACCTCCCTCTCTGCTCACGCTGCCCTTTCCAGAATCTACAGAAGTCATTGTGAGCCGTGCAGACCGGGCTCTTGCCTTCTATAAGATCACTTTGGTAGTTGTCAGATCATATGAAACGTCAAAATTCATGGGGCCTCTGTGAAGAGATATATTTAGTACAGCTGCTGCATACCTACACGCTACCCCTGACACTGACATATTAGTTATGCTGTCTTTTGCAATCTGATATCTTTAAATTTGCCACCTTGTTAAGTTTTGATTAATGTGATTCCATTTCACTAAAGTAATTGGCTTGGCCTGTTGTAAAAAATAATCAGCCCCCTCTACAGAACAAATGCTAGAACATGCTAATGAGGGAGTGAGTTCGTTACATTGATGGCGTGGACTGACAGTTATTAATGATTGTTATGATAAACAGACGAGTGCGAATTGGGATGAGTTGGGCAAAAGTGACAGTTTAAAAATAACGTATATTGGAAAGTACTAACGAAGTAATATACTGTTAGGAAAACAATCATGCAAGTTGTCAAGGAAAGAAGTGTAATTATACAGCTGCATGGGCTGCTTAGGAGGACAGGGACCTGCCTGATAATGGACACATTTTTTGTTGGCAAGAGAGAAATATGTTATGGCAGAAAGAGGTGCAGATTGATAAATTAATTGGTCCTTCTCACAGCTCGGAGAGCAAACTTGGCCGGCAGTCACTATGCAGATTAGGGAGATGGAGTTTGCCCAATGCCTCTTTTCCCCAGGACCTCCTGGTCCTTGCTGCCAGACTTTTCTGAGGCCTTGCTGGTCTCCTGGCCACACCCTTCTTCACCAGCTGCAACAAGTCCTAGGAAATGTATCCTGCGGCAGTCTGTACGAAGTGCAGCTTTGAGCTGGAATGCTTGCAGCCATGCCCAGTTTTTTTGAAGACCCTAAAGACTTAAATGCTCTATTGTTGCTAAAGTCTTTGGCTGTGATGAAGGTAATTATGGGTGGTTTCCAGTTCCATGAAGGAGACCATGAGGACTCACACAGGCTGGGGACCATGCAGGAGGGAGGTGCCAACTCTTTTCTTCCAATGCCAGCATGTTGCTGTTGGTGTTTGCATAATTAGTCAAGACAGAAGTGGTGTAGTAGTGCATGTGTGCATGTGTGTTTGTGTAGGGATGAGACTTGTTTGTAAGAACAGGCTGAGAGGACTGTGGGAAGTGGGGGGAGACAGGGAGGCGTGCTCTTGAAGAAAAAGTTGAATGAGCAGAGCGAGTGGTTCACGGCCATCCCTCTGGTGTTTGCTGACTTGACAGAAAGAAGAAGAGGTGGAAGAGGGGGCAATAGGAACATTTTGTGACCCCTATGTAGGCATGGCTTCTGGATTTGTGTCTTGGTCAAGATTCTTGATTGCATTAAACCGGTAATCAATTTGAGGTAGCTTAAGCATAAATGGAGGAATTAAAAAGATACTGAATTGTCTCATGGAACCCGAGATCAAAGGTGTAGCTGGGCCTCCCAGTGAGTGGGAATAAGACTTGGAGAGGGGGCCGGCCCGGTGGCGCACTGGAGAGTGCGCTGCTTGGGAGTGCGGCGGCGCTCCCGCCGAGGGTTCGGATCCCATGTGGAGACCGGTTCCCGCTCACTGGCTGACGCAGAGGGTTGCGATCCCGTTGCCGGTCAGTAAAAAAGACAAAAAGGAAAAAAAAAAAAAAGACTTGGAGAGGGACCAAGGTGGCCAGTCTCTAAGTCTCTGTTGGCCTCTCTTTTTCTGGCCGCTACCCCCACTCCCTTCTGCTGCTATTCACCCCCTTCCCCAGTGAGCCAGGAAAGTGAAGGTAAGTTCTGGGCTCACAGATGTTTTTTGTCTGAAGATAGGATGTTAAAAGGAATGTTTTCTACCCCTGCCTCCAAATATTAGACTTCTTAGAAAAGGAGCTTGACTTTCCTTTCGGTGGCCCAACTCCTGTGCATTAGGCACATAACAAGGAGCCTGCTGATGTGCAGACTGTGATACTTTGTTTTTCTCCTATTACATCAGGATGTACATTAACTCAGTTAATCTTCACAACCACCCTGTTAGGCAGATGGTGTTCTCTTCTCTTAATGGACAATAAAAACAAGGCCGAGCATTTGAGAACTTGTCCTACATCATGGTCAGTGGCAGAGCTGGGGCTTTAATC
Source organism: Galeopterus variegatus (assembly GCF_000696425.1). Lineage (NCBI taxonomy): Eukaryota > Metazoa > Chordata > Mammalia > Dermoptera > Cynocephalidae > Galeopterus > Galeopterus variegatus. Next base: position 308,677 of record NW_007726591.1, on the reverse strand, counting down.
CAGGCTCTCTGTCTCTGAAACCTGATGCTTCTTCCCACTGAGCCACACTGCCTCTTGCTAGGATGCTGTGTGTCTCCCCACAAATGAGGCTAGTGGATAGAGTGGAGTTATCTGCTTGAGAATCAAAGGAAACAAATCAAAGAAAACCCAGGTGAAATATTCCTGCCTGTGTCCTATTTGGTCTCTCCAAGTAGAGACTGTGCAGGGGGCTCTTTTAGGAAATTTATTATTCACATTCAGATTTTCTGCTGCTCCAAATGTGCAAATATGTGACCACGTGGGCCTTGGTCCTGGTATGTTTTGGGATGTGAGCAGAAATACAGTCTCATTATCTGGCCATCAAGCCTTACAAAGACTCTGGAGCCTCCCCGTGCAAAAACATCTAGAGCAATCCTGGAATCAAAGGAAGCTGCCAATTACCTCGCAGCGAACCTGACAATTAATAAGGAAGGAAGTTTCACTTTTCTAAGGTAGAAACGAAAAGCATTTGCTCTGGGGAAGGAGCAGGCAACTAACATTTATTGAGCGTCTAACATGTGTTAGGAGTGGTAACAGGGACTACTTGGTGCTCTATCTCATGTGAGTGGTGGCACATTCCTGTTTTACAGATGAAGAAACAGATGTTCTGAATGGTTGAAAGCAACCTTCCAGAGGACCAGGCTGTGGAATGACTGTTGATTTCTTCTGTAAGAAGGCTGTAGTCCTATGTAAACCATTTTGTTAAAACCGTTGTAACCATTTTAAAGTGTAGAGTTCAGAGGCATTAAGTACTTTTGGATTGTGCAACCATCACCATAATCCATCTTCAGAATTCCTTATATTTTGTAGAACTGAAACTCTATACCCATTAAAAAATAACTCCCCATTCCTCCCTCCTCTTGGCCCTGGCAACCATCATTTTACTTTCTGTCTCTCTGAATTTTACTCCAAATACCACTAAATACCTCATATGAATGAATCATGCTTGTACAGTATTTGTCTTTTTGTGTCTGCCTTCTTTCACTTAGCATAATGTATTCAAGATTCGCCCATGTTGTGGCATGCATCAGACTTTCGTGCATTTTTAAGGCTGAATAATATTCCATTGTGTATATATACCACATTCAGCTTATCCATTCACCTGTCAGTACTCACGTGGGTTGCTTCGACCTTTTCGCTGTTGTGAATAATGCTGCTTTGTATGGAGGTGTACACATGTCTCTTCAGCACTTTGTACTTTTAACACAACACTTGTTTACCCATTCATCTGTTGATGGACATTTGGGTTGTTTCTAGTTTTTAGCTATTACAAATGATGTCATTGCATATTTAAACCACATTTTGTTTATCTGCTCATTCATCAGTGAACACTTGGGTTGCTTCCCCCTTTTTGGCTACTGTGAATAATGCTGCTGTAAATGCAGGTGAATAAATATCTGTTTCTGTCCCTGCTTTCAGTCCTTTTGGGTATATACCTAGAAGGGGAATTGCTGGATCATATTTTAATTGTATTTTTAATTTTTTGAGGAACTGCCGTACAGTTTTCTTAGCAGCTGTGCCATTTTAGATTCCCATCAGCAGTGCAAAAAGGTTTCAGTTTCTCCACATCTTTGCCAATACTTTTTTTTTTCATAGTGTCCATCTTAGAGGTTGTGAACTAGTATCTCATGTGGTTTTAGTCTGCATTTCCCTAATGATGAGTCATGTTGATCATCGTTTCATGTGCTTATTGGCCATTTGTATATCTTCTTTGGAGAAATATTTATTGAGGTCCTTTGCCTATTTTTCAATTGTTTTTTTTTTGTTGTTGTTGTTGTTACTGTTGATTTTTAGGGATTCCCTATATGTTCTGGGTTTTAATCCCTTATCAGATATGTGATTGGCAAATATTTTCTCCCATTCTGTGGGTAGCATTTTTACACTGTTGATAGTGTCTTTTGATGCACAAACTTTTAATTTTGATGAAGTCCAATTTGCATATTTTTGCTTTTGTTGAATCTGCTTGTGGTGGTATATAACAAATCATTGCCAAATCCAATGTCATGAAGCTTTTTCTTTATGTTTTCTTCTAAAAGCTTCATAATTTTAGGTCTTAAACGTTTAAGCCTTTATCCCCTTTCAGCTAATATTTTCTTCTATGTGATATTAGGTAAGGTTCCAACTCATCCTCTTGCATGTGGATGTCCAGTTTTCTCAGCACCATTTACTGAAGTCTGTTATTTTTCCACTGAATGGTACTGGCACCCTTGTTGAAGTCAGTTGACCGTATATGCAAGAGTTTATTTCTGGGCTCTCTATTCTATTCTGCTGATAACTCTACTTTTTATTTTTTATATCGCCCATAAAATTTAGTCCCCTGGACTGGGAGTTGGGAGCTGGGTTCTATATCCGGCTGCAACCCTGGAACAGGTCACAACACTTCTCTCTGCCTCTCTGCCCAACATATGAAGAAAAAGAAAGATATTGGCTATTTTGAAGACAACAGAGAAAATAGACTTGGAATGCTCTTTCAGATCTTTAAAAGAAAGGGAAGGAGGACCCTCTCCTGCCTGGAAAGCCTGTATTTCTGGTGGTTGTGAGGGCCACCATTTTCCTGACCTTCCCATGACTAAACTGGAGGTCAGCTGAGAGGTGAGGATGTGGTCAGGGAATGAGCCCCATGGTGGGCAAACAGGGCTAGAAGAAACTCTCATCAGCAGTATAGATGGTTGCCCCAGCATCAAAGGGCCACTCACTCTCTCCTCAGGGCAGGGGAGCCTCCTGTGTCTCTCACAGTGTTGTGAAAAGTGGGGAAACGGCTACTCAGCCTGAAGAGTTCTCTTCACCATTTTCTACCTGATTACTCTTTCTCTCCTGACATTCTCCCATCTCACCTCTGGAAAGTCTGGTGCCTTCCCTCTCCTTGCCTTGTGGATATTTTCACAACTGGGTTTCTGTGCTTGTATCATTGCCCCAAGATGTTGCTGTATGGCAAGAGACAGGACATACCTCTAAGCACCAACGTTGTGCTTATATACCAGGTATGAGGTATACCACTGAACTGTGAGATAAATCCATTAGCTCCCAAACCTGGGCTCATGAACAAATCTGCTTCCATGCTCTAGAGTCTAGGCAGAAAATGTGATTCTAAGCAGTTATGTGTGAGGGTATCACTCATCCCTGAGGACTGTACATACTCTTATTAGCCCTTGGGTATTCTCTAACTCAAGAATTTCTTCCAATTTCTGTCTTATTAGGATGCAGTTGGAGGTTAGTCAAAAGGAAGTCTCATGGTCTCTCACAGTAAGCTCATTCATTCATCTGTTCTTTGGAAACTTAAGGAAAAATATTAGCTGCTCTTAAGATCTGTGAAGACTGGAAAGGATGTTGGCTTAGACATGGATAGCAGGATATTTTCAAGTACATCAGAAGAAGGAACACAGGGACTTTTATCCTTCCAAGTTGTCCCTCACTTGAGAGACAGGTTGCTGTTAATAGCACCTCCTGGTGGCCCAAAAGGAAGGCATAGAACCCAACTACTCTTGCTCAGCCTTCCATGGGAAGAGTCTTTGGGAGGCCTTGGTGACTGAAAAGTTTGAGCTGTGTGATGGCAGGTTTTTCCTTATAAAGGGTTTTGATGAAAGATATGGTGAGTGCCCCCAAAGGACTGAAGGGTATTGATACACGTGACTGTTCCCCAACTCCATTATATAATATTGCTATGAAAATGCATCAGTCCAGTTTCTGACATCTTCTCCCCCACCCCCACTTGCAGGAGCACCTACTGAATCGACATGACATTTTTAATCTTGGCTTGTTTTCCAGGCCATGAATTTAATTTCTCAATGCTCCACTATTTGGCTTTTATGTTCTCAGAATGGAATGTTGTCCAACAGTAGTTACCACCATCTTGTTAGTCATGTCCTCTTTCCTGGGCATCCTAAAACCAGATAATATTTAAAAATTCATTGCAGCCACGGTAACTCAGCCTTGTGTTAATAGCCACCAAGTTCTGACAAAGCAAGTCTGACATCCCTCGATAAGTAAAATCTGAACCTCCTGATGTTGTGTAACAGTAAGCAGATTGGCATGTCTTTGGATTAGTAGAGGCACTGAAGCGAAATGCTCAGTCCTTAGTGAACTTTGGCAAATGGATGGGGATGTGTAGCCATTGTAGGTTATCTTTATGTTCCTTGTGTAGACACTCACCCTCTGCCATGCCAAGACAGAAACTGTCAGGGCAGATAAACTTAGTTGGGAACTAGCTGTTTTCCTTACTACTCCCAGTGCTTTGCGGAACTATTTTGTCTGATAACCTGCTTCTTTTTTAAACTTGTCTGCAAGTAGTTCTGTGAAGCATTAAGCCTTCCCTCATGGGTTCTGAGCTGCCTGTACTTTGTTTTAATCTTTGGGTCTAGGACTTTCTTTCTCATAAAATGTACTCTGTTGCAGAGTCTTCTGGTGAGTTCCTTTTAGGGAATCTGTAGAAGATGCTGTATCTGGTTCTTACAGGCATGTGTTCTGGGGGACATATACAAGGGTATTCATGGAAAGATTAATAATATTATCTTTTAATTGCATTTTCCACGAACTTTTTGAAGTACCCTTGTGTATGTGCATGTGAGTTTGTGCATGTATGTCACTTCTATTTGTCCAGGAAGCATTCTGTGGAAGTAAGGACCCCTTTGATCACTTCTTTCTGAGACCGATAATGCCTGTCTCTAGTTTAAACAATTTATATATATGTTGACTTAGAATTTTGCAAGCATTTTTGGAGAAAAAAATTGTGCAGACATTCTTACCACTTGGAGTAAAGCCCATACGTTTATTTCCCTCTCCTACTAAGTAGTGGCCACTCAAGGCCAGGGATGTTGGTTCTGAGGACTATCTTTGTGACTCTGGGCAACTTGCTTAACTTCTCTGGGCTTAGGTTGCCTCCCCTATAAAATAAGGTGGTCACATTAGGCGATTTCTAATACCCATTTCAGCTTTAATGGACTCCAAGCTCTCTAAGCCAAGAATAGGAGTATATTTTGGGGGGAAGAGGATGAACTGTTGGGTTTTTCTTCTTTCATTCCTATTCCAGGTGAAGATAAAAGACTTAGCTCTCTATTGAGCTGACATGAATTCAGAATTCATTAGTGTTCAAGCTTCCTTTTAAGCTTCAGACAGGATTGTGAAGGGAAAAGTCTGTCCTCGATTCCTTTGCCTTATTAGTTCTCATATAATGTGCAGCAGAAACTGCTAATTGTCACTTGAGGTGATGGGTGAGGGTCTGGTTTCTTGAAGGAAAAGTTGAATTTTTCAGTTCCTGTCCTCCTGTTGCTTAGGAAGAGGTCATTCAGGTCTGACAGAAGAGAAATCCAAATTAAATCTAAATTAAAATTAATTAAATTTGCCTCTTCCCTAAAGAAGTGGAGAGTGGGAGAGAGTTGTAGGGTAACAATGTAAAGTTTCCAGTTGTGTATAAGATACTGTAATAATGAGAATACAGTTCTTTGGTCATTCTTAGGAGAGTCTGTGTGTTGCCCTGGCATGTGCTGTGTTGGGGAGAGATATAGACACATACACATGTGCAAGTGTTTTGCTGAAGAGCCATCTAGACATAATTTTAATTCGTTACAAACTCTTTCATAGCTAATCTTTTAAAGAAAGGTTTTTTTTTGGTTTTAGTTTATACCTCAACGTATTTTATACTTGTGTGTGAAAATGCACTCCTTGTAACTTGAGTTTGTGCATCAGCTTCACAGAACATCAAGCTTAAAATGTAAATACTGTTTTTAAAAAACATCGTTAGCATTCCTTTCTGAATCCTTGATGTCTGCTGAGTATATCCTTTTGTCCACATCTCTCTGGCTTAGCCTTCTCTAAGTCTGCTAAGATTAGGTTATAGCTGTTCAGCATTTGCTTAGTGAAGTCCCAACGCTGGCCTTCATAGGGACGTTTGCTACCCAGAGCTGGAAGTCACACCAGCAGTCAGTGCACTCCCCTTCATGTTAAGCACTGTCCCTAATGTGTCATCTTTCTTTGGCTGAGGGATACAGCTAATATGAAGCTGAAAGCAGATCTTTGGTTGAAAGTTTTCTCCCTTGGCTGTGTAGTAGTTGTAATTTGGAATTCAATTGTTTTAGCAAGAGGTGACTGAAGAGTCCAATTCTTGGCTCTGTCACTTACCAGCTGTATGACTGTGTACAGGTGTCTTAATGTCTCTGCACCTTATTTGTGTTTTGGAGATATTACATTTTTATGGGATTGTTCTGGGGGGTGACTGAGATAATGTTAGTCAATCTACTCAGTTCGTATAAGTGGAACTGGAACCACCCATAGTTCTCACCCAGGAGTATATTAAAATTTACTAATTGAATTTTACTCATGGAACTTCAAGACAAATGGGAAGAGGGAGGCAACCTCTGATTTAGCTTTCAACTCTATAATTTGGAAATTCTGAATCATTTTTATTTTCCTCGATACCTGGATTATTTCATTATTTGGCTTTTGTCCCTTCCCCTCTGCTCTCCTCTCACCGCCACTTCTCTTTATTCTTTAATTTAAAATTTGCTATCATGAAGATTTGCCAGCTTATTTATCTTGGGGTAAGTTTAGCACAGGAGGTAAAACCAAACCACGGGTAGAGCCCGGATGTGAACACCAGAGTCTCCCCATAGTAATGCAGCTCAAAAGAAAGTTTGACAATGGGGGAAATCTGACAGTGTCTTTCTAAGAGCTTTCAGGGAACATAGTGGCAGGTTTCATATATTTGAAGCAATTAAAGCAAGAATGAAAAAAGCAGGGATTTGAGGAGACAGGAGAAAAAAATGAAGAGAAATCCTTATAGCTCAGGGATTTGAAATCACAATGCCACTCTTTTGAGTCACACAACACTTTTCTTGTTTTGGATGCTAAACAGTAAAATTAACTTTGCTCTAGTTTGTATGGACTTCTTTTGAGTTATTGAATAAAAGTAACAAGTTTCTGGCAAGTGAACTGAATTTCCAAAACTCTCCTCCACAGAGGCAGTGAGGAGAATTATATGAAGAATTGTGTGTTTTTGTTATCACGAAAACATTAATAACATTAGAATTTGGCTAGATCCAATTTTTACTTTGAAAACCTCGTCATCTTAATGGGTACATGTAACTGATAAATCTTTCTTGTGGTTGTCAAAACAAGCAAAGCTAACTTTGTACATTTCCTATTATAACTAAAAGCACTTTGACAGTCTGAAATCGGGTGTATCAACATGGAGAGCAACCAGCCTATTCATTTTATCACCACACTTCTCTAAGGATTTTGACATTTCTGAAACACATCACTTCCGAATAGTGAAGCACAAAGTTGATAAAGGCTGTGTCTGCTACTGTTTGTAGAGGGTGACCATCCTGTTGGGTTTGCTGGTTCCCCTGGCAGGTCCCTTGCTAGGCCAGCCTGCTGCATGGAGACCATCTGCCAGTGTGTTTGAGGTCCACAGGCTCGTTTTGCTGTCCCAAGGGCTTCCAGCCATGCTGGAGTCTGGGCGAGTCTTTCTGTTTTCTGGTGGGTCCAGGGATGGAGCATCTGATGATGTTGGAGTCATGGTGAACCAGAATTTGAGCTCTGGCCAGGACCAAGCTCATGGAGAAAGGCAGCACGCAGGAGTGACTGGCATCTATTTTCAGAGGAGGGGAAATGTCTACAGGTGCTTCAGGCACGGAGAGGTCTGTGGTTGGGTACCCTGGCTTGAAAGGCATGGGCCTCTGTAGGTGGGATGTTTCACATACTAGTAAGTTACATTTTTTAACAAGTAGGCCAACTCTTTCCATGGAGTCTGGTGAGGGTTCTTGGTACAGACGGGGTGTGGAGCCTGGGCCCCTTCACCTGCCCCTGCCCTCATCTCTCCGTCTCTCTCCAGCCCGTCTCCTTCCTGACCCAGGTTATCAGCTTCACTCCCCTCCCTCATGGGACCCATCTTTTGGCATTTTAATGACCTGCTGCTGATCCCTTCTTATTTGCCTCATTTCTTCTATTAACTGTGATTTTTTTGAGGACAATGTATATCTTATATTTTTAGTTTTTGTTTTAATTGTTCACTATAGTTCACACTCTACCTTGTTCTCAGAATATTTGTTGAACAGTTATTTTACCCCATGGAACTTGTAGTGGTCTTCCAGTCTTTAGCCTAAAAATTAGCCTGATGACTAATGTTTTATGTGTGAAGATTAGCAGAATAGGTAGTGGCTAAGGGCCAGATTACCTGGCTCCGCAATGCTGCTTACTGGCTCTGTGACCTTGAATGTGTTAAGCCCTCTGTGCCTCAGTCTCTTCATCTGTACAATGTGGATAATAAAAGTACCTGCTTCATATGGTTGCATTATATGAGTTAGCCATCGTTGCCATTGTTACTATGCCTGTTGTTGGTCTTGTACCTGAGGACTTTGGGGAGGAGGACGTAGTGCTCTGGGTTAGAGAATTTTTCAGTGTTTTGTGAGGCTGATTTAGTGAGGGAGTCTTTGGTTGGTGGCAGGAAGGTGACTTTTCCCCTCCTTTTTTCCTGTCCTCCAGGACTGTCATGTCCTATAGCTCATTCTTTGTTGCAGGGGACAGTGATGATGCCTCTTATACTCAAGGACTCTTCTTAGCTGCTCACTTTTGTGAGCGGGCATCTCCTCTGTTAAGAGATTAGAGTCTTAATCCTAAATGATATTTCATGGCCCGAGACTTAAATTTATACATCACCATCACGAATAATGTATTGGATTGCATTAAGCAGATTGTAGATTAACATGCAACCATAAAACAAACCATCAATGCGTTGTTGACAACTCTAAGTGCAAGTTCATATATTTAACTACATTTGAGGAATATTGAAGTGTTTAAAGCAGCTTAACGGGTTGATGTAAAATTAAGCATCCTGTTCTATTTCAATTTGTGGGCCAGCCTGAGAGACAGTATAATAGAGGCTTAGGCTTGAGAGGACAGGAGTGTGCAAGAAAATTTGGAATCAAGCTTGGCACTGGTGAAATCCTGGCACTGTCAAGACATCTGGATTAGCAATAGAAGGATGTCCACTGACTGATTCAGCCTCTTAGCAGCTATTTGAAGCCTCAAGGAGTTTATAGTCTAGTTGAGGAGAGGAGACAGCCAACATACTGAAAACAGTGGTGAGAAATAAGACATGTGTCCTTTCATATAAGCTGGGTGAAATAGACCACATGCTGTGAGAGCTCACAGGAAAGGATAGTGGCATTTGGAGTGGTCAGAAAGATCTTGGAGATGGCAGCACTTGAGCTGATTCTGGAGGTTGGTTAGAGATGAGAAGGGAAGGTGAGGGTGGGAGGAAGCATGGGGGACTCTGGGGTAATGATAGACTGGGACAGGAAGAAGCTATGACCAGACAGGTGGGTAGCACCAGGCAGTGGACAGCCATGGCAGTCAGGCAAGCCCTGACCCTGGAACCTGGAGCCAGACTGCTGGAGTTCAAATCCCAGATCCCCACTTTCTAGCTATGTGACCTTGGGCAGGGTACTTAACCTCTTTGTTTCTCAGTTTTCTCCTCTGTACAATGGGGATAACAGCAGTATCTACCTGTTAGGATTGTTTTGAAGATTGAATGATGTGTGGTTGAATAGAGGAGGGGTGTAGCAGGAGTGGCACTTGACCTGTAGTGGTATTTCAGTTTGATTCTAGGGTGAGAGACTGGAGTTAGGGAGGCAGACTGGGGAGGCTGTTTAAGCAATTTAGGTGCAGAGTAATGGGTCTTAGACTAAGAATGGATTCTAATAAAAAAGAGAAGAGATTTATATATGAATATAAATCAAGAAAAGGAAAAAAATATATATTATATATATAGATAGATAGATATAATTTTTTTTCATTTTCTTGATTTTTTTTTTCTTCCCAACCTTTGCTTGGGTGGTGGAGAACATCAGTATATATACTCTGCTTGGTTCTGTGAATCATCTTCTAAATAGTGCATCACATGAGAGGTATGTGAGCTCTGAATGTAGACCCTACTGAATATGGGCATTTCCTTTCCTCCCCTTCTCTCTTGCTCAACGGTGTCTAGACTTTTTTGCACCTATTCTAAAAATTGCTCTTAATTGACTTGGAACAAATAAAATAATGGATATGGATTTCCTGGAGAGAGATGTCAGATTATACTTGCAGATAATGTGGGGTGACCAGGAAAAGCCCAGTGTTATCTAGAGCTGCATTAAAGGGAATGCAATGCGCAAAGCCTTTTTCACTTCATACTGTGTGAATGAGATCCTTGTTGGAGCTCTGGAGTTGCTTACCAGAGTTCAAAGAGAATGTGAAAAAATTGGAGACAGGGCAGGCTGGTCAAGGAGTAGAAAATAGATCTCCAAAGGAAAATCTCTTAAGACTGGTGTATTCAGGCTACGGAAGGAACAGATAGAGGGATGGTTAATAACTAATCTCCAAAAGCAAAGGGTTTTTTAATGTAGGGCTTTGTTTCTCAAAGAGTGTTCTATGGAATGCAAGCTGTGGGGTGGGAGGGTAGCTTTCTAAAGTCAAGTTAGTTTGGGAAAGGATGTATCCCCATGAGCAATTCACAAAGCACAACAGCATCTAAAAGAGACTAAGGATTTCTTCAGGAAAGAAAACCATTTCACTTTGAATAACCTAGTGTGTTCCAAACATTGTTATCTCTGGAAACTTTAGTTTTTCTTTGGAAAAAGCTGATTTCAGAATTACAAGGTGATGTTCAGTACAAAACAAAAAATAAAAGGTTTGCGGTGTGAGTCCAAACGTTGTGGTGATAATATAGTAGAATTTTCTTTTAGGGGAAGTTTAGGGTCCTCTCCTTTTTGGTGAAGAAGAGCATACAGTCAGCCACCTGTCCTCAAAGCCATTCACCTGCTAAGTGCAGGGGACACTGACTGTGGTCCTTCCCACTCCTGGGGGTGTATAGGCTGAGTGATGTCATCTCAGGTTTGGAGCCCAAATTGTCATCTGCTGGTGATAGGAGACGTGACGGGACTGGACCCAGTGGCAGGAGGTGAAGGGGTGGCCCTGGGGACAGGCTGAGGAAGGGCAGACACAGACCTGGCTACTGAGGCTAGCCTAACACAAAGTGCTGACACAAAGGGCACATCTGCCCCTGTCAAGGGCAAGAGTGGTCCAGGGGCTGTCAACTCACTGTGCCCTTTAGGAAGTTCAAGGACTGGAATTCAGGAAAGGCAGTCTAAATTTATGGTACCTTCTTTGTCAAGGTTAGTGATTCTCTTTCCGTTTTTTGCTTAAGACCCAACTTCCTTCCTTTTCCTTTGTTTTCTCCTTCCTCCCTCCCTCCCTCCCTCCCTCCCTCCTTCTCTCCTTTCTTTCCCTCTCTCTTTCTTTTTAGCTCTCTCTCTGTCCTTCCCTTTCTTTTCCTTCTTCTGTCTCCCTCTTTCCTCTTTCTCTTTTCAACAGAGGGAGAAAATGAAGGCTTCCTGCTCTGTCACTGCCCTGTTACTTCCTTGCTCTTTGCTAAGTGAGGTACATACCTTACTCTTGGGACTAGGAGAATCTTTTTATTTTCCTAAGCTATAAACGACCTTCTCTTTCTCTCCCCATCCCCATAGGAATATGTGTGTAAGTGTCTGTCTCTTTTTTTACGTGTGCGCACACACACGCACACGCTATCTTGAAGGTACAGGATACACAGTTTGTGTTCCATTTATTGTAAAATATTACACACATCTGTAATTATATTTCTCTTAAAATAAAGCCTTCATCTACTCTTAACATCTTTTGATGTCCCTTCCCTGCTGACTCTATTTTCTCTTGTTCCCACTTTACGTTAATGTGAGGAGACAGATGAGTAAATGCACAATGAACTTCAAAACCTCGTAATTGTTTTTCAGAAAGAATGAAACTTGCGAATTAGATATGGATTGTAAAAGAACACCAGGGCTGATTAGTGCTCATGAGGGGCGCCTGCCGGACGGCTCTGACACCTGCCTGCCAGCACTCTCCACAAATGCCACTGCCAGTGCCTCTATTCTGCCCATCACGGGGGGTGGGGGGAGGGGGGAGAAGTGGTGTGTGGGAGTTAAAAGGCTCCACAGTGAACCACCTTGTCAGGCTCGCCAATTCATGGGATGCCTGACATAAAAGGCAGCGAGCAACAAAGATGAGTTGCATCCATTTTACAAGCAAACTCTAGTTATCTCTAAAAATAAAATAAAATAATAAGGTTTTTAAAAAAAGAGAGAATGAGTGAGCATTGAAGGAGTTCACCACATTTTTTTTTTAAGGTTGTGGAGATAATGAGTTTTTTGAGACTTGGGGGAGGAGAAGAATTCACAAGCCAAGTTTCAAGCTGCTGAAAAATTGCTTTTAGGAAAGGAAAAAACCCCCCCCTTTTCCATGCTAACCATCTGCTCGCATCTTGTTTACTGCCCAGAGTGCAGTTTGTGCTTATTAATCATGCTTACACAAGTATCTTAATTACTCCCTGTGTAGCTGCTCTGTCTTGAACTCAGAAGTTGACCTTTCTCTTTTTATTCCTTTAAATCATTAATCATACACAATCAACGCCAGTGGGGCAGAGCCACAGAGAAGGCTACCCAGATTCTCACACCTCACGCCAGTCCCAGGCAGACAAGGAACGCCAGAGTGACTGCGTCGCCAGCAGCCGGGCGGATCTTAATTAATGACTCTGCTGTGTTGAAACACATGGGCTGGGGGGGGCTGCTCCTGCCACCGCCCCTTGGCATGTCTCTCTCCTTCCTCCAGTTGCTGCCTGGTGAGGAATGATTCTTTACTCTGTGGAAAATCATCAAGGCCTCTGCCAGGGTTTTTCAGACCTGTGCACCTAGGCTTTTGAAGGATCCGAACAGAAGATACTTTCTTACTGTGAGTGGGAGTTTGTATTAGACCCAGACTTCTCACACATTGCCATGCCCGTGAATCTGATGGGGATCCTGTTAAAATGTAGATTTCTGATTCAAGAGGTCTAGCTGGGATATGAGAACCTGCATTTCTACCAAGCTCCCAGGTGGTGCCGCTGCCACTGGTCCAAGGACCACCTTTGAGTAGCCAGGAAGAAGAAGACCAACAACAACGTGGAGATATGATGAGGGGATGTGACATGTTTTTTTGTTTGGCTAGATCAGTGAGATTTTAGTGAGTGGGAACAAAAAGAATTTTCACACAGATGACACACACACACACACACATGCGTGCACATGGCACCCCTGCACAGGAATAGTGATATTGAGCCTTTTTTTTTTTTTTTTTTTTTAACCTTTTTGTTGAACTTTGTAAAAAGTTGCTTAAAACAGCTGAAAAGAAATTCTGTTCCAAAAAATGAAGTGCTCAAAACAAAAATAATAACAAAAACAGGATTGAGGCTTGAGTTTCATAAGGCCACTTCTCAGTTCCAATGTACCAGACAAATTGCAGGATACAAAAGTAATTTTGCTTCCTCCATCCTGTTCTTTCTAGCCTCTTAAGTAGGATGGGAAACCTAGAGGTAACTTTTCCCTAGAGGGGAAAGTGTAAACTGAGGTCCTCTTTTTTTGGCTAGGTTGAATATTTTACTTTTACAGGGGATGAATTTAGCTTCTCTGACAAAATAGCTGGAATTTTCTACCCATTTCCATTAATTTTACATTAAAAATGCAAACTACCATGTGTAAAGTTGTAGGGTACTAATATACATATAAAATTTTTGGTTGACTCCTCTAGCAATGATGACATAGGGATGAAATAAATTTGAAACACATTCTAAATAGAGCCTAGGATTTGCATACTATCCCATCGCAGGGAAGCCAGGTAGATCACAGACTGTGCTGTAGGTTTTATCTGTGGTAATCCTTTGGAAAAAAACACACATGGATACTCATTATTAACTAATCTCTACTGCTTTTCATTTCATCTAAATAGTGGGGTGAAGGTGAGGGTGGGAAGGGATTTTATTAAAAACAAAGTCTTAAGTAAAAGCAACAAATCTGTATTGGTGAAAAATCACCTAATTAATTCACATAAAAACCTTTATCATTCCACATGCAGTAAGAATACATGGTTAACTGGCTTTATTTTTTACATTAAAAATTACTTGTTCGTGAAGTAAAAAAAAAAATTCAATTACTCTGAATGAGGTGAATTAAGAAAATATTTCATCAGTGTAGCTTGTCTTTTCAACTAGCCGCCTTTTTGGAGTTTCTAGCTGATTTATGAAGTGAAAATTCTGTCTTGTCTCTGGTGAGGACGTTCTGTAGCCTTCCTGCATAGTTTTGGTATTTGGGTATGCACATGTTTTTGGCCGTCTGGAGGATATCCTGACCGAGATGACAGAAAGGCATAACTCACTTTTCGTTTGGTTAAGTAATAATTAATTTGAACTTCTGGACACGAAGCATTTGAGAACTGGACTTGGGTGCCTTACATAACCACGGTCTGCTGTTAAACTCTTAGAGAAGACTCTTCTCATTCTTGGAACTTTGTGCAGACTTCAGAGCAGGCTGATTTAAGTGTTGAGAGCCTGGTTTGGCGAGAGTTGTGTTTATGCTTTTTTCTCTGCAGGCTGTGGATGTGACCCCTCCAAGGAAACCAAGCTATTTTTAGGGAGAGGCTATAGTGGCACTTTCTGGGGGAAATCTTTGGCATTTTTCACAGAGAACTCTTAGGGTAGTGGTCGGGCTGAAGCCTTATTATGACCCTGTGTCTGTCAGAAGCTTCCTCTTCCTTCAGTCCTCAGAGGCCGGAGCTGTAATTCGTGGATTCCAGGTTCTCAATGATGGGAGATTGACCTATAGGCCTTCCCTATAGGAAGCATGTAAAAGTCTCCTGTCTAACAAAGAGGGATTTTCTGGTTACCTATATCTGATTTAATTGGCCTGGGATGGGAGCCTGGGAGTCCTGTAGTTTCTCAAGCTCTGCAGTTAATTCTAATGTTCCGATAGGGTTGAGAACCACAGTATAAGGCCTTAAGTCTGTTTTGCTCACCTTGGTCCATTTCATTCTCTAGCTGCTGCAGATCTCCGGGGCTCTATCAGTTCAGTCTGTTAAGTTCAAGCCCCAGAGATAAAGGGATGACTTAAGCAGTGTGTCTGCCTTTGAGACTCCCACAGTCCATGGAGAAGGGTACTCTGTAGCACCAGATTAGCCTCTCTGGTCTTGACTTTGCCCTCCTTGTCCAGTTTATGGCCTTCCTGTCTTGGTTCTTCTCTGTGGCTCAGTCTGCCATTCAGTGCTTGCCTGGGCTTTGTTGTCTGTGTTTCCCAACAGCATGGTGCTATAGGTATCATATATACTCAGGTGCACATGTGTATATCTAAGAGGAGAGTAGGGTATACAACATTTTCCACCTGTTTCTTCTTATGAACACTTTTTATTGGGGACCCTCCTGTGGGTCTGATAGTCCATAAAGTGTACCTTGGCCAGTGCTGTTGTAACTCTGGGACTGGTCCAGCCTCCACTCTAGATAATGTCACTGTTTTTATGCTTGGTCTAGACTGCTGACTCATGTGGTCTGGCTCTGGGCTGACTGGCTGCCATGTGTCTCCTCTTTTTCTACCAGTCCTAGTTCTCTTCCACTGGAATTCAAAACTCTTTGCCACCTCCCTTTCTGATGCTGACAACGACAAACCCCAAGTCATGGAAACTTCTCCATTTCCTTCCTTGCATAGTCAGGTGGTGGCATCATTTATCCACACACAATAAGCAAATCCTTGTATTAGGTGATGGAGCGGAGTTGAATTCAGTTCTGCAAGAATTTATATTGAACATCAGGTATATGCCAGGCACTGGGCTTGGTGACAGGGATACAAAGTTGGGTGATATTCTCACTTTGTGTGGAGGAACTCATGTTCTAACAGGTAGCATGGTGATCCTGAACCATTATCACACTATATTTTATTGTGGGGAAGGAGGAATTGGTAGAGAATGAGTATAGGGTACTATAGGAGCTTTGTCTGCGGTCACTAACCCACTCTGAACTTCCATCAGGGAAGTCTGCACGGAGAAGTGATTCCTGAACTGGGGTTTGCAGGATGAATTGGAAAAGAGAGGAGAAGAAAGGGATGAAGTTCATTCAGGATGAAGGAATACAATGGATAAAGGCAAAAATGCCCGAAACACCTGGCAGGATGAGAAAAATTGGAAGCATAGTACCTGATTTTGAACAAATGAGATGAACATACTGACAATCTACCTAATATTGAGGAAAAAAACGATATTCAACTATAAATTGTTAGAGTGTCCACTGTACACAGAATTTTTAAGGGGAGATTTGATAATGGAACCACTAGAAGAGAGAGAAGGGAATGGAGAAGCCAGACAGACCTGGCAGCTCTTTGAGATTTAGACGCTATTTTCAATTTAATGTTGTGAAAATTGAGGTTCAGAGAGGTATAGTAACCTGCCCAACATCACCCAACTACTACTTAATGGCACTGGGATTTGAACTCAGGTCTGGATTTATTAAAGAACCCTCTGTAAAAGAAATGGTTTTTGTACTGCTATTTGACAGAGGGGAGGAGCCTGCAGGTTTTTATCTGGCACTTAATGGAATAGTTTCTCATTAGCTAGCCCTTCCTTTCCATGTCAAAATGCCATGCTTTTAGAGTTAACTTTTACCAGAACACCTTAATGTGATATGCATATGACATGTTAGGCTCAAGTTCAAAAATGAAAAAAAGAAAAAAAGACAATTATTTGCACTGTGGTCAAAACAGGATAAAAAAAATTAGATGGCCTCAAAAGTCAGGTAGTTTCTGCATTGGCTGATCAGTACTCAGTCATTGTCATTTTAAAATCAAATTAAGTCCTAAGCTTTCTGTTGTCATGGGTGGAATTCTGGCCTTTTAGAATTTGAAGAGACCTTTCAAAACACTTTACAGATGAGGCAACTGAAGCCTAGAGGGGACAGGTGATGTGCCACAGCTGTGTAGTGGGATGTGTGGGGCTGGAGCCCCATTGACTGATATAATACACCAGTGTTCTTTTGACTCTGACATGCCATTATGTTGGCAGGAGGTACTATCTCCAATTCATTAATGTTTGCCTCCAAGAATATGTTGTTTCTTCATATTGGAACCATAAGATACTGTGGTGAAAGTGATAAAACACTTTTCACCCTCTAAATGAGAAATAGACCCAAATACCAAAGTTCTGAAAACAAATTTTAAAAATAAATTCGTGATGGACTAGCTTGGAACAAAGTTTGACCTGAAGTGACATGAAACTAATCTTTATTCATCCCACTTAGTAATATCAGGAGAAATTGTGAAAGAGTTTGAAACTGGCAGGAAAGATTCCTGGGTCTCCTGTCTAGTGAATCCTTCTAGGTTATCTATGCCTTACATTGTCTTTGGGCTATTTTACAAATCTATAAGTTGTAGGAAACTGATAATAATGCAAACAGTTCTTGCCCATAGAAATGCAAATGAATTATGCTCTGTATTATGCAGTTGTTTCTTGCTGTGTGGATACCAGTTTTGTATCTATTTGTAAATTCATTTAGCATTCTTGATGGCCTGTATATGTGTGGTCCTTTCAATTCTTCTTTGAACTGATACAACCTCTTACTAGTTCTCTCATTAATTAATGGATTCAGTAAAATCTTTTGAATGTGTTCATTTTATATTTGAATGACAATCATTTTAAAAAATTTATCCTGGTCAAGATGGTGGAATAGACAGTCCCCAGTGTTGCTCTCTCCCACAAATCAACCAATTTACAGCTATTAAAAAGCAACAACAGCCAAGCTGGGGATTCTAGAGCTCAGGGGAAGAGGAGAGACATACGGAGTTCATCAAGGCAGGAGAAGCCATGATGAGAGAAATAAAGGATCGCTCCCACTGTTTCGAGCCCCAATCACTTTAAGGCTGGAGCTGGTGAGTGCATGGAGCAAGAGCTGACAAAAGCCACGGCTGCGCCCTTCAGATGAAGTTGCTTGGAGGCAGCAGAGGAAAAGAGGGCCTTGGTGGCCCCCAGGCCAGCAGGACCACTAACAGGGTTCCTGTGGACCCACATAGGAGTGAGGAGCCAGAACAACAGAAAAAAGGAGCCACTCAGAGGCTGGTGAGTCATTGCAAGGGACCAGCACACGGTCCATCATATGGCAAGTGGGTAGAGTGTGGGCGGTGGGGGAGATGGGCTGCCAGGGGAACACTGGGGCACAGCATGGACAGCTGATCTGCCCTCCAGTCAGTGCAGGACCACTCAGTGGAGAATGGTCAGGAATATAGAACTGCAGGGGGTGCAGTTTGCTGAAAAGACTCAGGCTCAGACTAGAGTTTCCATGCAGCCAGGTATACCAGACCTCAGAAGACCCGGAGGTATACATACGAGGTCAACCATTAAAACCTGAGATGCACAGAAAGCCTTCCCCAGGGAAACACAGCAGTAAAGCAGCAGTTTAGCTCAACCACAGAGCTCAAGCTCTGGTCCACACAGGAAGTCCCCCCATCTTAGAAGTAAGCAAAGGACAACAAATTAGTTCCAGTGCAGAGTTTAAATGGTGGGAACAGTGAATAATTCAACACAGAACTGAAAGAAAAAACAAAATGCCCACAGATCAGAGACAAAGTTTGATATTAATGAGTAAAGGTCTAACACCACCAAAGAACACCTATAAAACCTAGAAGGACCAGAAACCCCCTGGGCTGCCAAGGGAGGGATGGGGGAGGAATGAGGGCCTCAGCCATGACCCCCATGCCCAACATCTGCAGCCAGCCCAGTAACAACTACCAAGCTGCTGCTGGAAGCACCCTGGGCTCCTGAGCTGGGGTGGTGGGGGGCCAAGGGCCTCAGCCACGACCCCCCCCCACCTGTGCAGCCAGCCCAGTGATGACCACTGAGCTGCCACAAGAAGTACCCCAGGCTCCCAAGCCAGGGCAGTGGGGGGACTGAGGGCTTCAGCCACACACCCCCCCCCGACATCTCCATACAGCCCAGTGACAACCCAGCCACCACTGGAAGCCCCCTGGTCTACCCTGATACAATGCGGAGGCGGGTGCCCACAGGCCTCAATCATGCTCCCCCTCCCTCCCCCTTTTCCCACCCCATTTCCCCTCCCTTTTCCTGTCTCCTTCTCCCCCACAGCTGCTCTGTAACAGCATCTTAGAATGAGGCATGGAGACAGGGGAAGCTGAACCCAGCCACAACTAGGCAAGCTGTCACCACCGCCCAGGGCCCTGCTGGGGTCCTGAGGTATGGAGCTGGGGGAAGCCAAACCCAGCTGCAACCAGGTAAAGAGCACACCAAAAACACCATTTTCATGCAGGTAGCCCTACATAGTCACCACAATTGCCATGGCTGCCACAAAAGCGGCTGGTTTCTATAGCAGCAGTCACAGCCACCATGCAGATGGCACGCCAGACTCTCAACTTCATTGATACAAGGAGAGGCACCAGCAGAGACCCCCCCCCAAAAAAAAGAGGTCCTCCCCCCCCCCAAAACACACTCCAGAGTAATAGAAGAAGCACCTGATGTATGATAATAGGGGAGGACTTGATCACACCTGTCTCAGTACTGGACAGATCATCTAGGCAACAATCCAACAGAGGACAAGTTTGTCTCTCAGATGGAGAGAACAAATCTATGGTTATTAGAGGGGGGAGGGGAAAGGGGAGAGAGTGGATAAGGGGCATAAAGAATAAGTATGATTTGTAACTATGAATATGCTAATAAAAAATTTAAAAAAAAGAAATTTATCCTTTAACAGTATAAATACTTATATTTCACTGTAGAAATCTGAATACTTGCTAGGGATGTTAGCTCATATACAGTATATAAACTATATTATCTTTATAAAATCTGGAAAAATACTTGAATATATATTATGTGGAATATGTGTATGTGACCATAAGGATTTCAGACAAGGGACTGTGGATGGGCCTGTGGTGCATTATTCCTTGTACTCTTGTTTTCTTGGTGTCATCAGTCACAATCTACTAAATAATAGCCTAATTCAAATAAAAATATTTTTTAATATTTGGATTTTCGGGGCAAGAAATTTCACTTGTAAGCTATAAGTAAATGGACAATTTATTGAGTTCAGTGTTTGGGTAGCCTGTTGTCCATTTGAGATGAGTTAGTTCACATACTGACCAGCACATTATGAATAAGACAGGTACAAAAACAGGCACCAGAATTGCATAGTAGTGCTTTGTGATAAGGTGCTTTTTTTAGCTAGATGGATCCAGAATTACTTATTTATTTTTTTAAGCTTATCATTAGGACTAAAACTAAAATTATAAAATTTTCATGTCTTTAGATTCCCACAGTTAAATCCATGGACTCTGGTTTGAGAAATAAGTACTGGTTTAATCAATCAGTTACACGAGTTTATTGCAGTTAACTAGTTCTTTTCCTGAATAGTATCTGAGTTGAAGAGGAAGGGGGTGGCGTGTATGGATGTGGATATCTGTAATGCTGTATTCTCTAAGAGGCATAGCGTCTTTAGGTGAATGTCTTTTTTAAAGCTGTGTGATATTATAAAATAGAACTTTCATTAGAAATAAACATAATGGATTAATGCAGTATATATTATCTCCCTACTTTCCCCACTCCTATATTTGGTGGTATTTGTCCTTTCCTAATGATTTTATAACCCCACTAAGAATAAACTTTTAAGAATACAGATTAAAGTGGATGTATCCTTTTACTGGGTCGGATTTAGTTTTAATTTAGTCTCCTTTTGCCAGGCTCTGTCTCTGTTGGGCAGAACGTTTACTTCTGTTAGTTTGGGCTTTGGAGCCTGTTCCTGTGTTCCTTAGAATTAGGGAGCTGACAGGAAACACAGAAATGACCTGGTCTAAACTTGTTTTAACCGTAGATGAAGAAGCTTATTACTTTTATTTCTAATTAGCATGGCTTCCTGTTCATTCATTAAAGTAGGATTTTTCTGGACCTTTGCCATTAATGCTACCCTGGGATAGGATCATTGTGAGTAGATAATTTGGAAGAAAGCCCATCCTTAGTCCTTAGAAACCATGCTACTACCAAGAGCAGCCACTGCCACCACCCATTTCCTCCGTTCCCTTTGTTAATTCCAAAGTTAAAATCAAGTACGTGAAATTTCTGGGGCTCTCCCAAAGCCCTGTGAGCAACTGCTTCAAATGAGGGTTCCTGAAGCCAAAGTCTCTAGAGCTTCCTGGCAAAGCCACCCCTGCCAATAATACTTGTGGTCTGCACCACGCCTGCCTGGATCACTCACTTTGACTTACCCCATGATGCTGTATTAGGAGTTTGGTGTTTTTGTCTTCTGTGAAAGCCTCTGTTCTCCTCAGATAGACTGGAAGCTTACTGTGGGCTGAATGTGTGGCTTAAGCTTTTTGTGATTCCCTGGTGTCTTGGCAAACCCATTCCCTCTTGGTCAGTCACTGTGACCCACTGGACATGGCTTCCTGTATGCTGGATTGAGGACTGTCAGGACTGCCTCAGGAAGGGTCAGGGTCTGCCGTGAGCATGGGAGTGGGAAGTGTGGACCAGTGCCTTGGGCCTGCCAGTCCTGGCAGGAAGTATTTGCTGATGGGTCAGTGATTTATAGTACCACTCTCAGTTTTGTCCCCAAGTGTGATAGCATGAAAACAAGGCTTTGTTGTCTGCTTTCTTTTTTTTCCTTTTTGTGGATGTTTCCCAAATTCCCAGAACAGTGTCCACATAGAATAAGTGCTCAATAAACAAAATTTTTTGAGTGAATTAATTACTGAAGGGAATAGGAACCTTTGTACTAAGCTCTGTTTAAATTTAAATGTAACTTTTAGTGAATAATCTGGTGGTACGTAGTTAATAAAACAGGTTACCTCAACTTTCTTAAAGTTTTCTAACATCAAGTTTGGGATAATGAGGAATGTGTGAACTCCAGAGAATAGATTAATTAATTGTGTAATGCATCCACCTTGTGTTGGGCGCTCTACTCCCTTGGCTTCCTGAAGTTATTCTGCCAGATTCCTTCTTCCCCATTATATGGTTGGGATTAAGCTCTGGCTCAAGTTTGTAAATGTCTCCTAAGGTACATAAGCACTTAAGGAATGTATTGACTCTGAAGGACTTCCATTTTGGTGTGAGGTGCTGACCGGTTAGCCTCTTGTGTAGCATTTGGGATCCCCAACAAAGGTATCTGCTGTTTGCCAGGCTCTTTCATTTGTGAACTGGTGTTGCCCCCACTTCTGAGGGTGTGAGTTCACTTTAGGTGTGGTGCACTGTCGGCATCGAGGTCTGTATGTGGAAATGATAAGGGATGGAGTGATGCTTTCTTAAGATAGATCTTTTTCCCTAGGAAGTTCTTCGGGGCAAGTGGGCAATGGTATAGGATCATGAGAGTCCCCTTGATGAAGCCTGTCCTCATCCTTTTACCTGAACCCATTATAGGCTGAGGTTCTGGGAAGGCTGGAGAAAGCACATACCACCTCCCCATGTCTATGTTTAGACATCCAGGCTTGAATTTCTAACGTTATGCCTATTATGTAAAGCCAAATTATTTTGTGAATTATCACAAACATTGATCTGCCCTTGACAGTACTTTAGGGTTTTGCAGTAAATCTGCAGGCTGACAGCATCAGCAGGGTGTCAGTTTTCATCAGTTGTAAGTTTCCTTCAGTCAACTGCAGTTTGCAAGGAGTCCAGTGTAACAAAAGCATTGCTATCTCTTAAACTGGGTTTTAACCTTCAAAGACTAATAATTTATTATTCGGTGTTATGCACCAGTACTTTTTGGTGACAATATATCATTTTTAATGTTGGTAACTTGAATTTTGTAATATAAAGACATATAAATAGGAGGAAAAGAAAATGATAGCTAAGTACTTTTATGGGTAGCAATCTGAATGGTGTTCTTCATGCAATTCATCCAACATTTATCTGCATAAATTATGGTTGTTAAAGCAGAGGAGCAGATGAGAAGTTCACTTAAGTCCCTTTTTTATAGCAACATAAAATAGAGCAAAAATTACATTCATTACTTTTTAAAATATAGCAACTCTTTATTATCTTTTTCATTTATTGAAAGCAAATGTGTTGTTAGCTAATGAAACATTGTTTGATGTTAAGGAGATTTGGTGAGTGTAGGATGACATTCGCCTCTTTGTAAAGCTGTGTCAGTAATGTTCCTACTTTGTCACTGGCTACTTGTTCTCAGAATATTAAGGGTATAAATGACCTTTAGGATGGAAAAAGAGATCTCCTCTATTGGCAAAAATGAATAACTTGCAGTGTGTGTTTGCTCTGCAAGCTCTAAAGTGACTTTGAAAAGTGGACCTCTTTTTGTAGAAGCCACAGGGTCCAAAGCAGCAACGAAGGGAAGAAAGCTTTACAAGCTTCTGTCATCACCCTTCCTCCCCTTTACTTTTCTATATTTTTGGATTTTAAAAGTAAATAGAAAAACATGACTAGCCTTTTCTTTTCCACTTGCAGCATAAATTTGCCTTCTAGGTTCTGCAGAGAAATTGTGAGGCATGAGAAAAAGTGAAGAGGTATGGCTAGGTTGGAACATTGCTGGAGAGGAGGGTGGCTGCTGAGAACTCCCTTTCTCTCTCCAGTCTTTTCCATCTTTGCTCCAAGGAGGCCTCTGTGGAGAAAGGTATCCCTTCTCTTAGATGCTGATTTCTCCAGGGTGGTACACCTTGACCACGAGGCGAGTTCTCTCTCCTTTCCCTTTTGTCTTAGCCTGGGCTTATTTGGTTTGCAAGGAGCCAAAATCAGGTTAAGCAAGAGAGGGGAAGGAAGAGACATGAATGAGTAAAAGGGTATTTTACAGGCCCCAAAGACAGGAGGTGTGGTGGGGCCTCCCGAGGGGTGGAGCACACACTAGCAAGCCAGGTTGGAGATCGGGTTCCTTCACCTTGGGGAGCTTGTGGGACTCTGCTTCTCTGCCCTTCCGTCTTTCCTAGCTTCCCTTCTGACCAGTGTGTTCCCAGTCAACCTTTATATGATCTCTCTTCTTCCGTAGAGGATATCAGGAGTTGGAACTTCATTCAAAATACTCAGTGGAGCAAATCTCATTGGTCCTGCTTTAGCACACTGTTTACCCCTGGTCCTCTTAGTGTGGACATGATAGTGGTTGAAGAGGTGATGAATGAGGTTTTATAGGGTTTCTAAGTCAGAAGCTGCCAGGAGTACGTTCTCAAAGAAAAAGGATGTGGGGAAATAATTGGCTCTTCAACATTTAAAAAGTTTAAAATTTAAATGTTTTATAGGCATCTTCAAACATACAACAAGGTAGAGAGAATTATATAATGAAAGCCATGTTCCTACCACCTAGCTTCAACATTTATGGATATTTTGGCCCTTCACCTTTCATGACTTTACTGCTGCCTGATGTATGGAAGGATAGTGTCCAAGTATTCCAGGATCCTTCATCATAACTCCAGATGTCTCCAAGGATCCCCATCCCAGCTCCTCTTGCTGAGTTTTCTTTGACACTGTAGATCTCCTTGAGCCTTCCTTTAAGAAACACACCTGTAAGGAGACCTAGGCTTCCATGCATCTTCCTTGACTATTCCTATCTCACTCTTCTTTCTAGAGGACACAGGATCCCATATTACTTGTGCAATAAAGAGACAATAAAGGTTTAAGAAGTAAATCATTTTTTTTTTCCTTTTTGTCTTTTTTCGTGACCGGCAACGGATCGCAACCCTCAGTGTCGCGCCCGTACCGGACCGGGACCGGCCACGGGATCGCAACCCTTGGTGTCGCTCCCGCACCTCGCTCAGCCAGTGAGTGGCCGGTCTGTATGTGGGATCTGAACCCTCAGCGGGAGCGCCGCCGCGCTTCCCAAGCAGCGCACTGCAGCAGTGCGCCACCGGGCCGGCCCAGAAGTAAATCATTTTTTTTAAAAAGGACTTTCTCTCCACCCCGTAGCTGATATTTGATTCTTCCTCTAGTATACTTTTTGTTTTTCACAAGGAAGAACTTTCTAACCTACCCTATTCCTCTGTGGGCTTGGTAGACAGACCCCTGCTTTCATCTGAAGTGGCTCCTTTTCCCTCAGGCTACTCTGTGACCAAAACCTGGAAGAAACTTGAAAGTTATAACATGTGTAAGAAACAGATTTCAAATTAATGGGTTCTAACTTTATTAGCATAATCTTAAAATAGGTCATTTTATTTTCTGGTGTGGCCTTCAGGGAGGAGTGTTTTTCTTCTGAGATGAGTGCCTTGTGAGGGTCCATGGTCTGTGCAGACAAGCCTAGAAAAGGGGTGGGGGCATCCTGGCAAACAGAGGATCGCTCCTTTGAGATTTTGTAGGGAAGTGACAGTAATGATTCAAAGATTATTTTCTCTTTGTGCTTGTCTGCAGGGACACTGGTTTTCTCCTGTAAGGTACATTCCCTTTGTGTAGAAACATAAGCTCCAGCCACTGGGGCCTCCTGTTCCCTTCTTCTCTGTGAAGCTCCTTGTATTTTTCTTTCCACCATTGACTTCTCATGATTCCTAGTTCCACTCAAGGGCTGCATGACAATCCAAATGGTTTCCTTCCTTCCTTCCTTCCTTCCTTCCTTCCTTCCTTCCTTCCTTCCTTCCTTCCTTCCTTCCTTCCTTCCTTCCTTCCTTCCTTCCTTCC
>NW_007726591.1:180638-282912 GCF_000696425.1 Galeopterus variegatus | reverse complement strand
CCCTCCCCCCCCCCCTCCCTCCCTTCCTCCCTCCTCTCTCTCTCTCTCTCTCTCTTTCTTTTTCTTTCTTTTGCCTGTGTAGACTGTAAATTCCTTTTAAGAAAGTAAACAATGTTGTCATATGAATGATGCAGGAAAAAAGTACAGCCCATTTCCTCCTTTGCTTTCTTGCCATTGGTATATGGTGTGAGATCTGACAGAGGCCATGTGCTCCCTCAGCATGTTGTTTTAAAAAAAGAGGGTGCGTGTCTGCTGGACTGTGGATTTCATTTGAGGGTATGTTTTATGGAATCTTTCAAGTGGGCTGTGGGGTGGAGGGTAAAATCAGTTGGAGGCATGAACTCTGGTCAACTTAGGCCTCCCTTTCACCTAAATGTAGATGAAGTAGAAATCTGAAAATTGCTTATATGTCGAGCTCGATGTTAGTTCATGGAATATTAGAACCTGAAAGACTTTAGAGGTCACCTGCCTTCACTTTTGAGATAAGAAAACAGATACACAATATTTGGTACTGTATGTCTTGACTGCATTATTCAATAAATACAGTTTGTGGGATGATTAAGTCCTTGCTCAGTGCCTGTGCAGCACTGTGTCTGTACCAAGACTCGTGAGACCAGGGACCTGCCCTCTCGTGGCCCCTCATCTTAGGGCAAAACATGGATGTAAACCTATGTATTCGCTAAGGACACTTTGACTCTCTATTCTGTGTTCATGAATGATAAATTGCTGAGCAGAAATGTGAAGCTGGCTCACAAAGGAGTAACAAATTGGGTGTAGAATATTTTTTCTCCACATTCTGACCTTTTGTGTCTGGGGATGCGATAAGGGGCTGGGACCTCAATTGGACAGATTGTCAATATTCCTTCTTTATTCTCAGTCCTCACCCTTTTTACAACCCTTCTTCACAACTTCCCATCTTTCATCTCTCAAACCATTCTCTGACTTCCCATTTGTATTATTTTCCCATTTATTTTCTCTTTTCCTCCATTCTTAGTGTGCTGCCTGACACATAGTAGGTATGCAATAAATGTTTGAAGTAATGAATGAAAGGAACTGTTAACTGCTGTGAAGACAATGAAAAGACCAAAGATTAAGAAAACAAAGAGAAACACTATTTTAAAATCTTTTTTTTTTTTTGTCTTTTGTCTTTTTCCGTGTCCGGCAACGGATCGCAACCCTCAGTGTTGCCCCCGTACCGGACCAAGGACCGGCAACGGGATTGCAACCCTCGGTGTTGCTCCCGCGCCTCGCTCAGCCAGTGAGCGGGAACCGAACCCTCGGGCGGGAGCGCCGCCGTGCTTCCCAAGCAGCGCACTTATCCAGTGCGCCACCGGGCCGGCCCCACTATTTTAAAATCTTAACTGACTTGTTTTCCAGCTTGTTGTCTTTGAGAAAATGTGTGAATAATGTTTAATGTTGGGACTAGTTTTCCTTGGATAAATATCAAAAAATATCTCTGCTTTTGTGTGTGTCTGCATGTGCCAACTAGTAGTATAAATTTTAAAGAAGATATTGTACCAAGCCATTTATTTCATTTGATTAAGCCATTAGAAAAGATTAGAGGTGTCTTTAGTTCTGGGGAGATAAGTTTAACAGGGAATGGATTTTAGAAACATCTGGGCAACATACACAACACCTTTCTGTTTCCTTATCTTTAAATGCAGCTGTTTGTTTTTTTTTTTTATAACAGATAAGAGTGATAAGGTGGAAACAGCATGTTTGAAAGCTCCAATTTCTTATGTCTCATGCAGGTTTCTTCTCATGGTTTCCTTCAGATGTATAAATATATGGAGAACCTAGAGTTTCATTTTTTTTTTTTTTTTTTTTTTTTTTGGAGAATATTATCTCATGTAAGTGAGTGTCATCACCCAGTGATTGAATGTTACTGTGTGAGCCTTCTGTCTTGAATAAAGCTATCTTTGCAGAGGCCCCCCTGCTTCAGATAATTGTCCCTTTCTGTTCACTTAGAAGCACTTGCAGTGTCGAGGTTACTGCCAAAATGAGATCACTTTCATGATAAGTGAAGGGGGAGTCTAGTGAGTCAGGATTTTCTTGACTTCTTGCCTTTGCTTTTATTAATTCTGTAGAACAGAACTGTAATTCTATAGAACAGAACTGCTTTTATTAATTCTGTAACACCCAGAACTGCTGGGTGTTGGGGATCTGTGGTCAGAAATTTGTGAGCTAAGGCATCCAGTTTCCGCATGCAATCAGCTGGGTGGACAGCAGAAAGACCGACTAATAGCTGAGAGCGATGTCTGACATGTGTAAGTTTCATCATGGTTTCTATCAGATCAATACCATGATGATGATGACAACTGCATATTCTCTTTCTTAGGGAAGGACAGGGAAGTCCATGCAGCAGCCTTTTCCTTTCCATATAATTGTGAAGAATAAGTCAATGTTGGTTTGGTTGCAAGCCTGTGTATTGATCACAGTTTCAGTCCTTGAAAATGATGGTGGGATCTTATGTTCTTTCTGTTAAACTCAGTAGAGTGGAATTCAGAGGGAGCTATGGAATTCACATAAAGTCTATTATTTATGGGCATGATGGACACAGATGAAAGCAAAGCCTTTGACTTAGAGCAAATATGTGCTAGATGCTGAAAGTGCCAGTGTGTGAGCAGGATCTCAATTGTACATTTACTAATTGCTCTTCTCTGTTGTGAAGCATTCCCAGCAGACCCCAAAGAATGTTATGGTTTGTTGTTTCAAAGTCATCTCCTAAAAGGAGCTGAGACCTTGATCAGTTGCAGCCTATGCTAATGGGGATCACGTGTGCAATGGGCAGGATGGCACATGACTTGACACTTGCTCATATGACTCTGAAAGGAACTGTTAAACTATGAAAAGAGGTCCTGTTGAAGAGGGGACTTATGCAGCTTTCACCACTTAGAAGATTTTCACAGAGTTAATTTCACAAAGGCAGGATGGAGTGACAGTAAAAGGCTGGGTCTTTTCGAAAATTCCTGGATTTATGCCAGTCCAATCACTAACAACACGCACCCCTGGACAAGTTATATCTTCTTCCTGTTTTGCATGGACCTATTTATAAAATAAGAAGGTTACACCAGGAACTTGTTCTTCAACTTAAAAAAAATTTTTTAATTGCAACCCTCATAAAGATAAACATTTTACATTGTAATGCAGCACAAAATTATAATCCGTGTGTGCGTTTGTGTGTCTGTCAATTTGTCCTTACCACAGGCAATGTACTTTGATATTTTCCATTGCATTTCAGTCTAATTCTTGACATTTCATTCCATTAAAAAAATGATGATCACAATCCATTAAATTTATTTTGATCATGACCTGCAGTTTCAGAAACCACCCATACCAGCTGACTTTTAGTCTCATTCTAGATCTCTGTTTTTCTCTGTAGGAGAGGTATATCTGTTTTGTCTTGTGGAATGAAACAGATTGTGGAATGTAGAGTTACATCCTTAGAATCTTTTTGAAATGTGATCTAATCTGCAAGGTCCAGTGTTTCTTCTGCCCCCTGTAGTTTAGAACATTGATGCTCAATGTAGGGCCTGTAGCCTAGAGTGGTCCACCAAGGTCTCCCTGTTGGATTAGAGAGTAAAACACTCTTTTTACTTTCTAATGTTTTGAGATGTTCTCAATGTTCAGTGGTATGTAATCTTCTAGGCAGGGAAAAACTTTGGTTGGTGTCACCTCCAGATGTGGTGGGGAGGGGTTTCAAGCCCTTTGAGAACTTGCTCCCTTTCTGGGAAAAGCGTCCCTGGTTACCTCCCTTTACTCCAGGCTGAGCTGTATATCTGCACAGCAGCTACCCTGGTTCCTTGGTCTGGCCCCATTCCTGAACACTTGGCTTGAAGAAGGTGCTTTCTTCTCTGATTCCAGAAAACAAGTTGCTTAGACTTATGGATGTTTTCCCTACTCTGTGGCTAGGACTAAACCTGTGTCTGAACAGAAGCTGAAGGGGGTGTTGCAGGACAAATTTCTTGTACTGAATGATAGTTTGGATGATGTGATCTTCACGATTCCAATTCTAGTATTTTTTTTGACATTATCATTGACTCCAGGTCCCATCTGAAAAAGCAGCTCATAGAGGACTTCCTTTGCACCCTGAACTCTTTCTCTCTGTTTGCACTTGGCCATGTCACATCAGCTCCCTGCAACAGGCAGACACAAGCTCACTGTCACTTCCCATTTCAAAGGCAATGTTTCTTTTGGGGCTGCCCTAGGGTTCCTATTTCCTCTGCCCTTGGTCATGATGGCATTTGACCACACCTCTACCTGCTGTGGTTACCCACCCTAGCCTCTTTTCAAATTTTTTGAGTGACTCCTCCCTTAGATAAATTCCCCATGGGAGTGATTCTGCACACTCCCATCATTATAGTTTTATAATCATTTTATAGTTTTACAGACAAATGATGAACACATCTCAGCCATGCAGGGCAAGTGTGAGTCTTCACGTTCTACTTTTCCACCTTCAGATCCACCTTGCTTCTCCATTGGCATCTGTTATTCCATAAAGCCCAAGTCTTGGGAGCTCTGAGGGCTTCTTCCCCCCACTGTGATACCACCAGCTCTACCTTTACTAATATTTGAATATTCATTGCATTGGAGCGACTAATAAAAATATTATGACATATTACCTTTTAATTTTCTCAGATTTATGAGGAACACCAAAAGGAGTATGCTATCTCTGGAATGCATTGGAGAAAAGAAGTTGGTTTGTCGCAGAATGTATTTATTTCCAGGGGAATTGTGCAAGTGCCCTATGCTACATGGAGTTTGATTTGTTGCAGAACATTTCTTTGCTCCCTAAACTGTGCATGTGTGTTAATGACTATAGACCAAGAAGAGGCTTAGATATTCTTGGTTTGGAGATATCCTAAAAGAGTGACATCAGCTGGCTGTTAGAATTCCCATCTATTTAATTTTCTGAATCAGGAAGAGGTTTGGGAGAGAATTTTCATGAATGTTTTAAAAAATGCAGCTGTAGGTATCCCAGGTCAAGAGGCATACATAGAGGTGAATCAAGGTTTACAAAATAAGGCCTGTTCATTTTTAATGGTTGGGCTTTTCTCAGTTATTTTATTTATTTTTTTTACAAAAGTCATAGTTCACTGAATCCACAATTTATACTGTTCTTTGCACACAGCAGATACCTAAAAATGTGTGTGGAAATAACAGGCGTGGGAACTGAGGACAACAGCATTAGCTTCCTTGTATGTGCAAAAAATGATCACTCAGGGCCACTGAGGCTGAGAAAACCCACTTTCACACTGATTGCTCTTATTTGTTGCTTCCTGCTTTATCCTTCTATGATATTGGAGAAGCAGCAGAAATATTGGAGAAACAGATACCACTTAATGATTAACAGTGCAGATTTTGGCTTAGAGTATTATGTTGAAGCCGACTTCCCTCTGTGTTAAATCCTCCTCCTAAATGAAAAGTTGGACCACCCTTCCCTGGTCCCAGAGAAGTCAATCAATTGATAGCATTCAGTTTATATGTGATTAAGGTAGTCAAATAAAAATGTGAATGAAGCATAAGGTGGTTTTTGCCTCCTATATTTATGGTAGTAAAAATTTGATGTCATGTAACTATGGAAATCCTTGTTGTAAAATGTAGTGTTTGTCTTTCAAAGCTAAACTGTTTTATAGATGAGATCCATTTAGGAATGGAAGAAAAAGATACACACATTATTCATATATAGATATATACACATGTATGTATACATGCATACACAGACCCACACATATCTACAGAACCACACATACATGGACATGCATGCATGCACACACTTACACATATATACCTAAACATATACATGTACACATACCATAATAATTTATTATTCAAGTTAGTATGCTAATACAATGGATATAAACTGGGACTTTCCCATTCATACTGGGATGCATAGTCACCTATTTCTATAGGACATTGTCTTCCATTGTGAGACAAGAAGCTCTTTAAAAGATTGGTTACTCTGTGCTGGGATTTTACACATTTATTCTTATACCATCACGGTGGGGAGAAGTTGAGTAAAAGACCTTACATCACTTAATAGAATTAGTCACTTTCTACTAAGATGTTGAAGCTAATTCTGATGATCTCATCTATAGAATTGGCAGCATTGTTATTTGCCTTTATTGGTTTTCTTCAGAAGTCTTTGTTGTTTGCACTTTTTACAGAGGTAATTTGATTTTTATTAGTATAAGGAGTAGAGAAGTTTGGCAACTGGGTACCCCACAGACATGCTGTTTCCTCTTCTTCATTTACTTTTCTCTTGTTAAAGTCATCAAAATGTTGACAGCTGCATAACTCTTTTTAAAGCATTCATAACCTGACAGATATTTGTCATTTTACTTCCAGTAAGTGACAGCTGAAATTAGCTTCTTGCAGTATTGGAGGATAGCACGGGTGTCGTGAGTCCAGTCAAATTTGTCTTGCGTTTCTTTAATGTATACGTGATTTCCAGTCTTGTCAGGATGGAGAACTGGAAGCATGTGGGGAGAGGATCTGGTAACCCTTTGTTGTTGGGTTTCACTGGAAATTAAACTGGCAGGACAATGGTATCTCATAGGGCTGGTAAGTGTCTGTGAAAAAAGAGTCCTGAGGACCACACCCTTAAATCACACTCCCGATACACCATCCCTGCCATGCCACCCTTAAATGGAGGGCCCTCCTCCTCTGAGTGAAAGCCTCCAGGGTTGGAGGCGCAATCCTTCTGGAGGAAAGCCCTAAATGTTTGAAATCTATTTCTTATTTGACCCTAAAGCTTCTACTTTTGTAATTTCTACCCACTGGCCCACTGCCATGGCTGTAAGTCCTAAACCTAGTTTTTCTTTTCTTTTCTTTTTTTTTTTTGTCTTTTTCCGTGTCCGGCAACGGATCGCAACCCTCAGTGTTGCCCCCGTACCGGACCGGGGACCGGCAACGGGATTGCAACCCTCGGTGTTGCTCCCGCTCCTCACTCAGCCAGTGAGCGGGAACCGGTCTGTATGTGGGATCCGAACCCTTGGGCGGGAGCGCCGCTGCGCTTCCCAAGCGGCGCACTATCCAGTGCGCCACCGGGCCGGCCCTAGTTTTTCTTTTCTAAAACAGCAACAGAAATAATGACTAGTATTTAGGGATCATATACATTGTGCTAGGCATGATGGAAGCACTTTTTTTTTTTTCCCTTTTTTTGTCTTTTTTCGTGACCGGTAACAGGATCGCAACAATCAGTGTCGCGCCTGCACCGTGCTCAACCAGTGAGCGGACTGGTCTCTATATGGGATCTGAACCCTCGGCGGGAGCGCCGCCGTGCTCCCAAGCGCCGCACTCTACCTAGTGCGCCACCAGGCCGGCTCCTGGAAGCACTTTTTATGCATTATCCTGTTTCATTCCCACAGCCTTAGAGAGGGTAGGCATGATTATTATACCTAATTTGAAGAAACTGAGGCTCAGAGATGTTGAAGTAATTTGCCAAAGATAATTCACACAGTTCGTAAGCGACAGATCCAGAAACCTCATCCAGGTTTGAGTGAGGCTAAACCAATGCTTTTTGACATTGTGTAAGTTACAAAAGTTCTCTGGACCCTCCTTCCCCATCTGTATCCTGGGGATGGTTGAGTGTCTCTTTTAGGGTGTTTGTGAGGATTTAAACGAGGCAGTGACACATGGGATATTTTCTGTGAAGTGGTGTACATGTGTGGCATTCCATTATTGTTAACAACATTGTCATGAACGTTATCAGGATCACACACTACCATTCTGATGGCCTCATCAGGTTAGTAGGTTAGCTTTATTTCTTTATTTTATTCCGTTCTGTCACTATTCCACTGCACACCCCTTCCCATCCCCAATAATTTAAAGTTTATCTATTTTTCAAGGCCCAGGACAAATCCTACTTCTGCTATGGATTCTGTTTAGATTTTCCTAGTTCACAATGATGTCTTTCTTTGGAGCTCTGCAGCATGTGCTATTATGTAGATGTTTTTAGTTGCTAGTCATAGAAAAAACAAACCTCAAACTGTCTCAAAGAAAAAAGGGTTAGTGTTGGCTCTCATGGTAGCAACAATTTTTTTTTTTTTTTTTTGGTCCTTTTTGAGACCAGCCGCACTGCGCTCAGCCAGTGAGCGCTGTGAGTGCACCGGTCATCCCTATATAGGATCCGAACCCACGGCGGGAGCGCTGCTGCACTCCCAGCGCCGCACTCTCCCGAGTAGCAACAGTTTTAAACAAGGCATGAGCTAGGAACTCAGTCAAAGTCTAGTTGCTGTCTCTCCATTTTTCAGCAACTCTTTCTCAGTAAGTCTCTCTTACTGGGGGGCTTTGCCCCATTGCAAGGTGGCTGCAAACAGTTCTTAAGACTCTCTGTGTCCTGGTTCAAATCCAGCAAGAGAAAGTTTAATTCATTTAGGGCTTGAACAAGATTCCCCAAATTGAGTCTCATTGGCCTGATAGGTCTAAATGGGGTCATTTCTTATCCTAAAACCAATTCCTGTGGGCAGGGAGTGGAGTCTGCTGTTAGGATTTAACACCTGGGCCGCATTCTGGGGCAGGAGAATGGAGTCAATTACACACAAACCAAATCTGGGGAATTCCAGGAAAGGGAAGGAGGAATGGATAATAGGGAGGTGACCAACAATTGTCCAGTAAATATGATTTGTTTATGCTGCTTATTTTACATGTGTATTATTGGCTATCTAGCAATTTACAGGCCATAACAGACTGAAAGTTCCTTGAGGACAGGGACCTTGCAGTGCTGTTTTTCTTTCTCTTTTCTTTTATATTTCTCTTCCCACCTACTCCAGCACATCTCACATATTCTATATGCTCAATAAGAATGTTGAGTGATTTTTTTCTTTGCTAGATAATGACGTTACCTAGAATGAAATAGGCTACAATAGAAAATATCCAGTAATTTCGTGTACTACCATGAGGAAGGAGATGTAGGCAGGACAGGAAGATAATAAAATTAAAGTTTAAAATATGTCTCACTATTGAGTACATTCCCCCTTATTCAGGTATAACTTATTCGGGTATAATTATACAATTAGATATACTTTGCAGTTTTCAGTTAACCTACTGGTGGGCACTGAGAGAACATTTTTTTTTTTTTTTTGTCTTTTTCCATGTCCGGCAACAGATCACAACCCTCAGTGTTGCCCCCGTACCGGACCGGGGACCGGCAACGGGATCGCAACCCTTGGCGTTGCTCCCGCGCCTCGCTCAGCCAGTGAGCGGGAACCGGTCTGTATGTGGGATCCGAACCCTCGGGCGGGAGCGCCGCCGCGCTTCCCAAGCGGCGCACTATCCAGTGCGCCACCGGGCCAGCCCACTGAGAGAACATTTTGTAGGGAGAAAGTTCCTGTCTTTTTAGCATGTTAAATTTGTTGTTAATGAAATTGAAACTCTCAGACCAATGTAGATTTATCATAGGTGGTGCTGTATGAAGGGAAAGCTGTATTAACCTTTTGTTGATTTGAAGTCATTTTGCCTCATGCTCAGGAGCCCAATTAACATTATTGATTTGAATCATACTCATCAAGATCAACTTATTTTGTGTTAATTTCCTTCAACACAGAGAGAGCTGAAACCAAGCACAGAGGAGTTGAGACAGAATGATTGATTTGACTATGAAAAGCGTGTTTTGTACCATAATCGCATTTTAATGCTTCAGTAGTTAAGTTGTGCCAAATTGCTTTTGATGAGGCTGTCGGTTTCTGGTTGGGATTTTACTTAGGGCTTATATTGGTCAGCTATTTCCACAATTAGGCTACGTAAGAAACCACCTCATTTATTCTCTTGCTCAGGCATCAGCAGGTGGACTGTGGTTTGGTTGATTGAGGCTGAGTGGCTCTGCTCCAGGGTGTGGTGCAGCCGGCCTTGACCCCAGGCTATGTGTTGGCTTCAGGTCTACTCCGTGTGTGTTTGTTCTTGGGCCCAGGCCAAAGGGACAGAGGCTACCTGGAGCATGCCCTTCTCATGGTGGATCAGTGGCATGCAAGAGCCAACCCAAATAGCACAAGCTTACTTATGGCCTCTGTTCACATTGCACTGCTAAATTCCATTGGCCTGAGCAAGTCTCATGGCCAAGACCAGTATCAACCAGGCAGGGAAGTAAACTCTGTCCATGGTGGGAGAGGAAGAGAGTGACTGTTTGCTGAACAGTAATCTAAATTATCATGGACCTTCCGGCCTTGTAAGTCATAGGTTGTAGTAGCTAGGCAGGGTATTTTTTCCATCATTATCACGTTATCAAGCCAATTTCTTGACCTAAACTGGGACAAAAGGCTTCTCAATTTCACCTAGGATTAAACTTGTGGGAAAAACCACTACTCTAGATCGTGGGCTCCTTGAAGGCAAAGATAGCATCCTGTTTTTTCTTGGGTCCTAAAGACGCTTGGCATATAGTAGAACCTCAGTATACATATATACATGCATGCATACATACATACATACTGAATGAATGAATAATTAATGGCAATCTTTTTTCCTTCGTAGAACAGTTAAATAAAGCCAGGAACACATGGTAGAAGTTAAATAGGGGGAAAAGCTGTTAAGGAGTTAAGGCAACAACCTGAAGAGAGAGAGAGAGAGAGAGAGAGAGAGAGAGTGTGTGTGTGTGTGTGTGTGTGTGTGTGTCCCTCATAATACAACTGTATGTATACACATGTGCATGTGTGTGCTCATATATATGTATGTATATATAGATACTATAGCTTACATAGTATATATACATATATTATTTATCTGATAATGCTGTGAGGAAGGAAATTAATGATCAGAGAAAGTAGATTTTCCAAAGGCTACACACTTAGAGAAGGGTGGAGGTAGGATTTGAACCTCAGTTGTCTAACTGCCAGTCAAATGCTCCATCTTGGGGCTGCTTCTTGGAAGGTGGTGGTGAATTTTTATTTTCTTCCTCATAAGGACCTTCCTTTTAACTTGAGCCGGATGGTTTGACTCAGTGCAGTGTCAATTCCCCTGAGACCGGTCTGTTAAAAGTGGACACATGGAACTTAAGAAAAAATGGAGCAAATGGCTGGAGATAGAGGGCTGCTTTCCCTCTCCATTTGAAATTAATGTTCACTGTATAAAAAACATAAAGCATATCCATCCCCAGGGACTTGCCTGACATTTTAAAACTTTCATCTGTTTTAATTCATGACATTCGAGGTGGGGATTTACATGTTGCTGAGCTCCGGTGGCTAGTTGGCTGTGGTATACATTTCTTCTCCTGTCGTACTGGGCTGAGCTTTCTACAGGCCCAAACAAATTATATAGCTTATTTAGTTCCCTCTAAAAACAATAATGGGTCTATTCAGATTTTATCTGTAATTTTACTTTGTTGTTGAGCGGTATTAATAATGCTGCTGTAAACCAGGCCAAGGCAGCACTCATCGAATTTTCTAGGCTTTAGTGATAGGATAAATAGCTGCTTGCAGAGCACAAAGGGAAACATGTAGATCGTCTCAGCGTAAGTTAGACATGCTCACTGTGTTAGTATCACATCTTGCAGATTTGGCAAGAGCTTTAAAAGTCCTGTATTTCAAGTTGGTTTTTATAGAAACTTGCAGCAGAACTGGGCAGGATTAATCATGGCTGAGATATATCACACTTAGTGCAGTATTAAATTCTAGCAATGGAACGATGCAAAACCAGTTCATAACCTTATAAGAACATTGCGTGCTACAGTAATCATAGAGAAATACTATATGTCCAAATTAATGGAGAATAAAATGTCCTGCACTCTGTTTTTGGTGTCAGGCAAGGTTCCTAGGAGGTGTTCGTTTCCTCCTCTTTACATAAAGCTGGCCAAAGGGAGCCTTTATGTCTTCCGGAGTTTATCATCATAGTAGACTTGTGCATGCAGAATGGGATTGCTCTGGGTATCCTTGGCTTGGCAAAGAGACCTTAGAAGTTCTTCCTTCATTCTTGAAAGATTTCTTGCACACCTACTATGTGCTAAACACTATGCTGAGCATGGTCTTACAAAGTGCTAATGAATTCATTGGTCACCTCATGGAGCTGCCTCAGCCCATGACTGGATCTGTAGCATGCAGGGAGTTCATGGCAATTCTGGAATACTCACCCCACAACCCTCCACCAAAGTTTCACAGGTTTTTATGGATCTGATTCTTACCAGGGGTGGACATGCACGTATTTTTAAGTGGACCCTTGGAAGATCTTTGAAAATTAGTTCTGGTATTGCTTGTGCCCCAGAAATAAGAAGTTTTGCCATTCCAATTTGACTGAAGTATTTTTTTGGGTAAAGATAAAAGAAAACATAAATTAGATGGCAGGGTGAGATAATATTAATGTCTCCTTTCCTCCAAAAAATTTGTCAGCCGGTGGGAGAAAGGGCGAGGGGCCATGGCATCTCCTCGAGGAGCCTTTAAAATCAGTGAATCTATGGGTTGAGTTAGGCTAAAGCATCTCATGCCTGTGATTCTAGACACATGATGGGTGGAGTTATATTTTTCACTTCCAACTGCCTTTTTCTTTTTCCAGTACAGTCATCAAAATGAATTTTACCTTTGTAGCCATCTTAGAGGGGCCCTGCCTTTAACTTTAGATTTCATATGGGAAATGACTTGGTATGAGAAAGTTCTTAGTTAAGTATTCCTAAGTCTTGTAAAAATGAGAAAAGCAGTGGCTTGGGGTCCACTGTGGCCCTCTGACTCAACCTGCTGCCATGGTGTAGCATGATGACGCAGGAGCTTATCAAAGGCTCCGTCCTAACCTGCCATCAGCTCTTCTTCAGGCTGGTCCAACTTTGCTTTCAACTTCCTGTCACATTATAAACTCCTCCTTTCATTTGAGATGGAGCATTTTCTAAGGACTTCAGGACTTCCTTTGTTGAGATAGAAAGGAAGAATGTGCCAAAGATAAGTTATTTGGGGTTAATGGACTGCCATGTCCTGCCAAGAACACCCATCAGGTTTGAACCTGTGGCCTCAGGTTCCCAGCTCAGTAAGGCTGATGAATGCAGCTGAAGAGCCAAAGGAGATGCTCTCTCTGATCCCACCAAAGAGAAAACGTTTTCCACTTTCTCCCATGTGTGCCTTGTTACTGTGTAAATGTGGTCAGGCATCTGTATTTCTTAACATGCCCTCTACTTATTTACATAATAAACTCCTACCAAAATAGTAGCAATTATTTCTTTTTCTCTTTTCAGTTTTCTAATTGTATTTTCTCTCCTTCTGGTAGTTAAGTGAGTCACTTTAATTTTATAGTCTCTTTGCGTTTAGATAATACAGATGCTGATTTTGCCAGACATAAAGCTAGTGCCATCATATGCCTGCTTCTGGGATTGTTACTACACACACAATGCGTTGTACCAGTAAATAGAAAGATGCTTTCAGGCATCTTAGCTAGAGGCTTAAAAAGTATGCCTTACTATGTTTAGAAGTGTTTGAGGGAGAGACATTTGTTCTCCTTGAGGATTAAAGATTTGAAGGGTTCTCCTGGCTTGTGAAGGACAGGTTTACTCCCAGAGATTCTCTTCCAGGGGTGGCAGACACAGACAGTGGCATTTCAGGCCAGAGGTCAAGCTATGGCTGTTCAAGTGCTTGGAAAGGTACCTTCCTAGAGAGAGAGAGAAGGCCAAGGTGAGTGTTCTAGGTGCGGCCCCACCCATCTGCCCACCCGTTACCAATTCATTCGTCTATCACCTTCCAATATGTTTGTTAAGAGCTTGTTGATTTCCAGACACTGAGTATGTTTGTCCAAGGTCACATAGCTGTGCAGTGGTAGAGCTGGGATATGAACCTGAGAGGTGTGAAAGGGGCCATATCAGTCACAGAGGACAGAGGCCTATGGGGATAGAGGAGAGGTGATGTGATTGCCCCACTTGGGTGTAGGAACATGTTTAGGGGTTGACCCATGGAGATGTGTCAATGCGAGTGATGCTAAGGCAGGGCAGGGCTGGGGCACCAGGCCTGAGGACTGGGATCTGCCTGAGTCTTCCTCTTGAACTCTTTTTTAAAAAGAATTTTATTTTAACTTATGCATTGTATTTGTACCAGAACAATCTGATATTTTGATACATATATATGTTATATAATAATCGGGTCAGTGTAGCTCATGTATCCATCAACTCATGCATTTTTCATTTCTTTGTGGTGGAAACATTCAAAAGCCTCTCCTCTAGCTATTCTGTAATATACAAAACTTGACTGTTAACCTTAGTCACCCTACTGTGCAATAGCACATCAGAACTTATTCCTCTGTCTAATTGGAATTTTGTACCTGTTGGCCAGCATGCCCATTTTCCCTTCCCAGTCTCTCTCTGGTAACCACTGTTCTAGTCTCTGTCTCTATAATATCAACTTTTTTTCCCCTTAGATTCCACATATGAATGAGGTCATGTGGTATTTGTCTTTCTGTGCCTGGCTTACTTCACTTAACATAAAGATATACAAGTCCATTCATGTTGCCACAAATGACAGAATTTTATTCTTTTTTTAACAGCTGAATAGTATTCCACTCTGTGTGTGTGTGTGTGTGTCTGTATATTTATACCACATTTTAAATATCCATTAATCAATTGGTGAACACTTAGGTTGATTTCATATCTTGGCTATTGTAAATTGTGCTGCAGTAAACATGGGAGTGCAGATATCTCTTACACATACTGGCTTCATTTCTTTTGGGTACTTACCCAGTAGTGGGAGTGCTGGATCAAATGGCAGTTCTATTTTTAATTTTTTGAGGAACCTCCATACTGTTTTCCGTAATGACTGTACTAGTTTCCCACAGATAGTGTCCTGTACTCTTTGCTTGGCCTTCTCCTATTTATCCTTTAGGTCTCAGCTTAAATGTGACATTTTCTCAGGGAGGGCTTCCCTAAACCCCCAAATGAAGTAAGAACCCCTTATTATTCTCACTTTTCTTCCCTGGTGCTTGTTTATTTATAAGGCTTATTAAACAGCTCTCTTCCCAACCAGACTGTAGACTCCTGAGAGACGGGACTGTGTCTGCTCTGTTCACTTGTATTCTAATGCTTAGTGCCTGGCACATAGCAGGTGCTCAGTAAATATTTGTTGGCCGGCCAGCTGGATGGTTCCTAGACCCTTACATTTACTGTCTTCATTAATGGCTCTTTTGTTGTTTATTTTCATAGTATCATATTCTCCACATCTTCCATAAACGGAGTTCCATAAATCATAAGGCATCTTCATATAGGAGGTATTCAAATAATAGAAAATCTTTGAGCTAAAGAAGTATTTTTCCTTCCAGAAGCTTAGACACAAAGATGATCTCTTCTTCTTA
Organism: Galeopterus variegatus; assembly: GCF_000696425.1. Classification (NCBI taxonomy): domain Eukaryota; kingdom Metazoa; phylum Chordata; class Mammalia; order Dermoptera; family Cynocephalidae; genus Galeopterus; species Galeopterus variegatus. Next base: position 267,672 of record NW_007726591.1, on the reverse strand, counting down.
GATTTTCCTTCCAACCAGCATATCAGATTACAACTCATAATAAGGCACAGTAAAAATAATTGTTGAGGGCCGAGCCCATGGCGCACTCGGGTTCGGATCCTATATAGGGATGGCTGGTGCGATGCGCTCACTGGCTGAGCGTGGTGCGGCCGGTCACAAAAAAAAAAAAAAAAAAAAAGTTGAGCAGTAGGTTTGGTGTAACTAGAGAAGTGAAGGACTTGGGGGGTCATTTGTGAATTCTGCTTCATCTTAGAAGGATTCTTGAGAGGTGGCTAGCAGGTTCTTTTAGGTTGGCATGATTCTTTCCCAGGTTGCCTGTTCTTAGGCCCTCATAGGGAACAGTTACCTGCTATTGAATTTACATTCATACAAATCATAAACTGATTTCTGAAATACCTGTCCTGCCGGTGATGAGGGAGACAGCCTTTGCCTTCCCTGACCATCAGTAGATGTGAATTATCTCCCTTTGGCTGGAGTTCTGCACATTTCTGAGGTACCTGGTGCTCAGGTTCTGTGTTGGGGGTGTGTGAGGCAGACCTGTGCCCTCTTGCTCTGAACTGGGTACTCTACTCACTCCAACAACTGGATAGGGGCCTTGCTGGGGCCCTTTCTGAAATAAGCCAGCTCATCATCTGTGTCTCTCCCAAGATGAGGGGTTTCCCAGTCTGTCATTTTCATCAGAAATGGCCAGTGAGCCACTGTTGGGAGGGAAGGCTTCTGTATCGGTCCTTTCCAAGTCTCAGCCTGCCAGTTCTCCCAGCCCTTGTGGGGAGCTCTCTGCAGAACATGTGATGACGGAGCCATAGAGTCTTCACATTCAGTTCCTGGTTGGACTGGATTGGTAGCTTTCAATTTTTTAAAGAAATTTTTGACTGTTACTGACATTAAGGAGTGTATTTCCCATTACAACCTGTGTGCACATAGATGCTTACATAACTGAATCAGAAGTGTCACAAAACAATATTTATCCTTACTCTGTGCAGTCTCTGATATGTTCTATTCTGTATTCTACTTAAAAAAATGCTGGGGGAGGGCCGGCCCGTGGCTTACTTGGGAGAGTGTAGTGCTGATAACACCAAGGCCATGGGTTCAGATCCCATATAGGAATGACTGGTTAGCTCACTGAGTGAGCATGCTGCTGACAACACCAAGTCAAGGGTTAAGATTCCCTTACCGGTCATCTTTAAAAAAAAAAAAAAAGAAAAAATGAAAATAAAAAATGCTGGGAGCAACCCTGGAAATTGATTCTACATACCACTGCAGTTTGAAAAACAGGGGCCAGATCTTCCAGCCTCCATTAGATCTAATTCTGAGATCTATTTTGATATCCTCCTTTTATGGATGAGGGAGAGATCCTTAGGTGTGATCCCAGCATTACACAACAAGTTAGCGGCAAAGCTGGGGTGCAACCCAGCACTCCGTACTTTGATCCAGTGTTTTATACATAAATATCTTTTACTCAGAAATGTACCTTTCTTTGTCTTGTGCTAGTGTGTGTGTGTGCATGTATGTTTCACTTTTCTTTCTGCTTAGGTACTAAATGACAAACTAATATGGTATAGAAACCAACAGCAAACACTTTCCTACTTGGACACAGCTCAGACCTTCTCTCCCTTTGCAGAAGCCTGTTACCTCTTGGCCAGATGAAGCAGTCACTTATAAAGTCGCTTATTGTGCACACAAGAGGCAGTGTGCCTTGTTCTCTCTGCTCTGAGCCCGCAGCACAAAAACACATGGTTCTTGTCCTCACATAGTTTACTGCCAAATTGGGATGACACAGCAGAGCTTCATTCTATCAGCAGAAGCATTTATGGATAAACAGAATTATTAGAAATATACTTTGGGAAAGAGGATGTACCCTAAGTTTTTTCTCCCTGGTTAAAAGGAATTGACTTCCTCATCAAGGAAGCTTTAAGTGTGATAACAAGAGGAGAGAGAGGTATTGAGACACCAACTTTGATTTCAGTTGGGGAGGCCCCTCATCTACTATTGTTGCCTGATCATCTCCCTCGCTCATGGGCTCCATTGTCTCTTCTGGAACTGAGATCTATCCCCAATCAGCAAGAGGTGATACCTGCCAAGTATGGACACAGAAACTGTATTTTGCAAGCTCACAATCAAAATATCTGGTCTAAAACTATGGGCACAATAGGACGAAATACTTAAAAGCTGGCCTATTTCACCAAGTATTGAAAATGTTCTTCCTGTTTGAATAGTGTTTCCTCCCATGGGTGTTGCCAGCATACCTAAGTCTCTGGCTGTGCATGAGGGAGGGATGGTGGAGAGGGGAGAAGGCAGAGGAGTGCCACCAGAATGCCACTGTGTTTGTGCGGTTGTCACAACTCTACCTCCATAATGAATGTAACAGTGGAGGAATTCTTTATGTTGCATTATTTTATGGCCTGGGATTGTCTGCTTTGATTTTAGCACCTGGGTTATGGTTACCTGTGTATTTGAACTTGTGAGAGTGGGTGCCCTGTGTTGTATTCACCCAGCCTGTTCAGGAGCATGGAGCTACAGCCTCCTTTGAAATGCCATAGGCAGCTATTCTAGTTTTTGCCCATCACTCCTGTTGGTGAATGGTGTGGAGAGACCCCTCTCTGCAATATAGTGCTTTAGCTCGTGTAAATTCTGATTTAGAAAAACAGCTTCGCTTGGGGAGGAACATCAATTAGATGCAAAGAGGGAGTTATTTCATTCTTTGAGTGGGGGGAGTGGGGACTGAGGAAGAGAAAAAAGTATCACAAATAAATTATCTCCTATTTGTGCAATGTTTTATTCTTGTCAGCTGTCTGTTGCCAGAGAACCACAATGTAGCTAAATACTTGTGACACCTTGCCCAATCAAGGTATAGCAAAAGGATGTTATGGGAGCCTCTTCGTGACAACCTGTGCTAGTTTACATTAGCTTAACCAATCGCTTTTTCCTCTGTGCTTAGAGAAATTTGTTAAATTAATTCAGTTGCAATTAGCAGATTTATGGGAAAGTACCCTGTTATCCTTTAATTGGAGAGCATAAAACTACAAACTGAATCCGCTAGTTCTATTTGTGTAATAGGCAATCTATCTACGACAAGATTTGATCGATGGAGTCGTATGATGCCCTTGCCTTGTTTTATATTGGCTGTCAGTGCTTAACTGGGACTGAAGTATCTGGGTAACAAAAATTGATATAATGACTTAATGCGCCTTATTCTCTTTGAGCTACATCAGTTTAGAGCACTTCTGAGAGAAAAATGTCTGGAAAATATCAGGGAGTCATTTATCAACCTGTTTTCATTAGCATACTGCCTAGCTCTGGCAAGGATTTGAATAAAAAAAAGCAGGATGGTACAATTTATTTCAGGCCCCATATTTCTTGGATGAAAGGAGACCTCTAATAAAAGGAAAATACAGAAAGATGCCTTTTCTAGCTGGTTTTTCCCTATCTGAAGACCATACCCCCAAAGCTTTTTTGTTTGTTTGAATTTTTGCTGTTAATAATGTTCTGGAGACGCATGTCCCTGGGAAGATAATTAGAAAAGTAATGCAAAATGCATGGCGGTTATGATACGTAGGGAAAAAAATGTTTAACAACAAAAAAATTAACCAAAAATAACCAGGCATGTAGTGAGTTATGTGTATATCTGCCTCTGTTTGCTTGGCTCATTGTGCATGTTTTGTGTGTTCATAATACACAGTCAAACAGCAAACGTGGAGAGAAGTACTCGGCATAAGTGGGTGTTTTGCAGCATTAAAGGATTTCAGAAAGTTAAGATACAGCGTTTTTAGCTCTCTCGAGTTGGGGCTGAGGGGAAATAGAAACATATCAAAATGTTTGGATTGTGGGCAAAATGCATTTGGTATATGGAGTCATTTGTCCTCCCCACCGTAGGATGCAAACCACAAGAGGTAATAATAACTGAAAGGCAGTTGTATGGGAGTGAGTCCTTTTTTGCATGAAATTTTTATGCATCAGTCAGCCTGCATACAGTGTGCCCAATGTATAAAATAAATTGGTGCATAAATCAGATTAAGAGCAGCATGTTGCCAACTTTCGCATTTGCACACAGGAATTCAATATGGATATGGAGGAATTCCCATTTTTTAATCTCTAACAGGGTGTGGGGAATCTCTCAGGTAGACTTTGCACACAGGGACATTTTATTCACTTATCTCCCCCCATTTCCCACCCCAAATAACAACAGAAGCAGTGTCATGGATTGTAAGAGCAGTGGTGTGGGAGTTTTCTAGGACGCCAGCTGTATTTGGAGGGTAGTGACACAGTATTTAAGATAATATTGCACCCCTGTCTATAGCTCCTAATTATGTCAAGAAATTGCTGTACCAATCGATAGTGATTTATGGTGGAGATAAGCAAGTGCACATTGCTCACATTGATCTGCATGTAAATTCCTTGACATAATACGAAGTTATTACCAATGACAGTCACTGTCTGACTGCTAATTCATTGGCACCTCCTCCATCAGTGACAGCCATGGTATCTGCATGCTGGGTGTGGGTTTGACACACCCTTTACCTATTGTAAGTCAGGCCTGTGCATCTGGTGCTTGAGGAGTGGCTGTTGAGTAGGTGAGAGTCGAGGTCACACTGACCATTTCTCTGTCAAACAGCAGTTTGGTGATTAACCCTCAAAACAGGGGGTGTGTCTTTGTCTTGCTTTATTTAAAGCAAGAAATACTGTACAGAGTTTTGACTCTGGGTTTAAAAAATATCATAAATAGTTTTAAGTAATATATCTATTAAAGTTTTTTTCTTAACACCGTTTCCCAAAAGCCTCAGATTGCAAATTATCAATCTGTTGATTAAAATGTAATTGCTTTTATTCTACTCCTTTCTTTCTCTTATTTATACCCTTTAAAAATTATAGTGGGGTTGGCTGTTTAGCTCAGTTGGTGACAGTGCAGCCTTGTAACCCCTGGGTCATGGGTTCAGATCCCTGTACTGACCAGCCACCAAAATAAATAAATAAAGTAAGTAAGTAAGTAAGTAAGTAAGTAAGTAAGTAAAGTAAGTAAAGTAAGTAAATAAGTAAATAAATAAATAAAATAAAAAAACCCTCTCAAAACATGACAGTAAAAAAATAAACAATGCATTAGAAAGTGAGCAAATTAGAAAATGAGCAAAAGACATGAAGAGACATTTCACCAAAGAACATACATAAATGGCAAATAACATGAAAAATTAGGTTTTAAAAAAATGATTTAGCTTTTCTACTTCTAAAATCTCATATGCATTTGTATGCTTCTGCATTTCTGTGGCCCCAGAGCTTTTTATAAGAATGTAACATTTAGGCTCGTTTCTCTATATTCTTTTTTTCTCCCTTTCCTTTGTGACAAGCCCTCATAAACTCCTCCTTCATAGCTGTGCTTCTCTCTCCTGCCCTTAGTAATCTTTGCTAACTGACCTGAAAAGTCTTTAGCTGTTCACATTCAGAGTCCAGGTAGGAGGTGGTGTGTTTCTTCACTTGCTTTCTGTGAGTAAAATCTCTCTGTTTTAGCCTGTAATATTACATTACCTATAACTAGCAGTTTGTTGTTTAAAACATTCTGTCATCTTCCTCCTTGGTCTGATTTTTTTTCTCTTTAAAGTCTGCTGCATCAGGAATTTATTCTTTAAACTGAATGCAGCTGAAGTGTGATGGCTGCATTCTCACCCACCCCCTTTGCCTTTTCTCCATTCTTACTGGAGATGGTCATTGCTTTTTGCAGAACCCTTGAGAAGTTGGTGGAATAATGGACATATACCTTGAAAAGTAAGTCATTAGCTCCAGGTATAGGGTATCTGCTCTAACTTGAGAAATACAAGCGATTATAAAAATATAAGATGGTTTATTATAGGTAGTAGTTACAGTAGTAATAATCGGGTAAATAATAATAATAACAATAATTTTAATTTCAAACTGCCTATTATTGATTGTATCAGTTAAGTTTGGCTAAGTTATGCTGAAGTAATAAACCCCAAATCTCAAAGGAGTAAGACAACACAGACATATTTCTCACTTATGCTTTATGTACATTGTGGGTTGACAGAGGGACTGATCGTTTTAGTAACACAGGGGCTCAAGATGACAGAGCAGTCAGCATCTTGGGCATTGCTGGACATTGAGCCAAAGGGTAAGAGATTTTGAAGGGTCTTACATTGACAATTAAATGTGCCACAGCTCAGGGGAAGAACTAATCATAAGGCACCATTCTTACCTGGTGGCTGAAAGAGGGGAGAACTAGAAATATTTGGCAAACAGCTCTAATGTCTGTTGATTGGTTATTCACAAAAGATAGTTATTAAAAGCTTTTTATGAACATAAAAAGTGTTACAGGTTGAGCATCCCTAATCCAAAAAATCCAAAATCTGAAATGCTTTAAAATCCCAAACTTTTTGAGCACCAGCATGATGCTCAAAGGTCATGCTCAAAGGAAATGTTCATTGGAGCATTTTGGATTTTGGGATAGGGATGCTCAACTGGTAAGTATAATGGAAATATTCCAAAATCCGAAAAAATATCTGAAATCCAAAACACTTCTGGTCCCAAGCATTTTGGATAAGGGATACACTCAACCCGTACTAGCTTAAACAGTACTCAGATTGGTGATGACCAAAGAGGCCTAGAATAAATGAGTTAAAAAGCTGTAAAATCATGAGCTATTTTCAACCCTCTCACTTTTACAGATGAGGAAATAAAGATCCAGAGAAGGGAAATAACTTTCCCAAGGTTATATATAGCATTGGAGAGGAGCAAAATGGGGATGCAAACCTAAGTTTCTTGACTTGAATCCAGTGAGATTTTTCTTCTGCCTCTGTCCCCTGTAATCTTGGGGGCCCTTGTGCATTATTGCTATTAAGCCTGTGTGTGCTGGTGATGCAGATCCTAAAATGCCCTCCATTGACCTCCATCCCTCAGCGACAGACCTTATTTGGTCCAGTTACTTCAGGTCCATTTAGTTTCTTGTCTTCCCCCCTTCCAGACTCCTTGGCCACCATCATATCATTCTCCTGTGGATTTACCTGATTTTTATTTCAAGTACGTACAATCTGAATGCTCACATCACATTTTACAAGTATGGCACAGGGTGTATGAGGTACCATGAGGCAGTGATGAGATGTTCAACAGAGTCACTACAAGGAGATCAGTGGAAACTCCACAGAATGAAACGTTTTTGATGTATTTTAACATATACCTACTTTACTCTGAGAGAGTGAGGGAAATAGTGATTTGGTCTGCAGAATGATTCCTTGTTCTACTTTGTTTCAGTAGGGTCAGAAGAAAGTCTTTGGTTGACATTTCCTCTGGTTTACTTTTTTGTTTTTTAAAACTGTTTCAAGTTTCTGCTTCAGACTTTTGAAGAAGATGAGTAGACTCCAGGTTTTTAGATAGGGACTGAACACCTTATAGCACTTGTTATTGTTAACGGATAAGGGATTATATTTTCCAAATGCTTTTCGCTGTAGACCAGGGTAGACTCTCCTTTTAGAGGCTTATTATTATTTTTTTATGGTCAGAATTATGGAAATAATGCATTTGTCAGAAGGGCATGTGTTATTACCCAAAGCCTGGAATTTGGTATTTGATTCTTAAGTGGCTAATGTCTATGGCAGACCAGGCAAAGGGAGATACGCCCGTGTAGAATCAGAGAGAGATGTTATTGCCTCTTATTGCCTATTTAGACCCTTTCCAACTCTATGACTTTTGTGTGACCCTCATATTCTATTTGAAATTAAAAACAGAAGCTCAAGAAAAGTTAACTTTCATTAGTGCCCATTGTGTGCCAGGATTATTTGTGCAACTTGCTCTCTATCTCTGTATATTGTATGTGTGTGTGTTTCTCATTCTCTCCATAGAACAGTCTTTTGAAATAGGTATCATTGCATGGCTAACAGCTGTGGGCTTACTTTTGCTTACGATTATTGTTTGCCATCTTAAGTACTTTATATTAATTAATTCATTCCATCCTACAGTCACCTGGTGGAGTAGCAGCTCTCATTATCTCCATTTTGGAAATGAAAAAACTAAGTTACAAAGACTAATTTTCATAAGGTCACAAAGCTGGGAAATGATGGAGCCAGGGTTCAAATCCAGGCAGTCCACCCTCAGAGCTGGTATTAGAACCATTCTTCTGGGCCGCCTTCCTCACTTTTCCCACCCTGGTAGTGAGGGAGGGGTTACAGAGCAGTAGAACATAATCCACACATGGAATCAGAGGAGGTGGATTCCAACCGTGGCTCTGACACCCACTCCCTGTGCTGTTCCAGGCAACTTCCTCAGCCTCTCTCGGCTTCATCTTCCACAACAGTAAAATAACACTCACTCTTAACTCAGAGAAAATAGTACTTAGAATGAGGAGCTTGTGCCGAGGGAATGTAGCATTAGGACCATGGGCATGCTGAAGACAGCATTAATTTTTGTAATATAAAGATCAAAAGGGGGGCCGGCCCGGTGGCGCACTGGATAAGTGCGCCGCTTGGGAAGCGTGGCGGTGCTCCCGCCCGAGGGTTCGGATCCCACATACAGACCGGTTCCCACTCACTGGCTGAGCGAGGCGCAGGAGCAACACCGAGGGTTGCAATCCCGTTGCCAGACATGGAAAAAGACAAAAGACAAAAAAAAAAAAAAAGATCAGAAGGGAATAAGCTGGATCAATATCTAATGTTCAGACTGAACCAGTGCCCTCCTTGGTGCAGGTGTGTACTGCATGAACACACGCTGCAGACACTGGGGCGCTACTCAGAGGAGACCTAGGAATTCTCTTTGAATAGCGTATTATTTATTTTTTAAAATTTTTATTGTAATATAGTTGATTATACATATCTGTGGGGTACAGAATTGAATATCAATACTTGTGTACAATATGTAATGCTCAAATTAGAATAATTGTTATGTTCAATAATATAAAATGTCATTGCTTTTGGTGGCCCTTTACCAATTCCTCCCTTCCCCCACTTTCCACCTCTACTAACCTCAGTACTTCTTTTAAAATTTCAGCGTATTGGGGCTGGCCTGGTGGCACACTGCTGTAGTGCGCCACTTGGGAAGTGTGGTGGTGCTCCCGCCGAGGGTTCGGATCCCACATACAGACCGGCCGCTCACTGGCTGAGCGAGGGGCGGGAGCAACACCGAGGGTTGCGATCCCGTGGCCGGTCCCGGTCCGGTACGGGGGCGACATTGAGGGTTGCGATCCGTTGCCGGTCACGAAAAAAGACAAAAAGGAAAAAAATAAATAAAAAAAAAAATAAATAAATAAAAATTTCAGCGTATTACTGTGATTATTGTATTTTTCTTTCTTTCCTTTTATTTATATGTTTATTTTTTAGCTCCCACTTATGAATGAGGACATTTGGTATTTCTCTTTCTATGCCTGGCTTATTTCACTAAACATGATTTTCTTTAAGTTCATTCATGTTGTTGCAAATGACAATATTTCATTCTTTTATATGGCAGAGTAGTATTCCATTCTGTATATATACTACATTTTCCTTATCCAGTAGTCTGATGATGGACATTTAGATTGGTTCCAACTCTTGGCTATTGTAAATAGAGCTGCAGTAAACATGGGAGTGCAGGTTATCTCTTTGACATGATGATTTTCATTCCTTTAGGAATATACCCAGCAGTGGAATTGCTGGATCATATAGCAGTTCTGTCTGTAGTTGTCTGAGGAATTTCCATACTGTTTTCCATGATGGCTGCACCAATTTATGGTACCACCAACAGTGCAGGAGGATTCCCCTTTCTCTGCATTCTCACCAGCATTTTTTATTCTCTGTCTTTGTGGTAATAGCCAGCCTAACTGGGGTAAGATGATATCTCAGTGTGGTTTTGATTTGCATTTCGCTGTAGTTGTCTGAGGAATTTCCATACTGTTTTCCATGATGGCTGCACCAATTTATGGTACCACCAACAGTGCAGGAGGATTCCCCTTTCTCTGCATTCTCACCAGCATTTTTTATTCTCTGTCTTTGTGGTAATAGCCAGCCTAACTGGGGTAAGATGATATCTCAGTGTGGTTTTGATTTGCATTTCGCTGATGCTGAGTGATGTTGACCATTTTTTCATGTGTCTGTTGGCCATTTGTATATCTTCCTTTGAGAAATGCCTATTCAATAACTTTGCCCATTTTTAAAGTGGGTTATTATTATTATTTTTTTTACTGAGAAGTTGTTTGAGTTCCTTGTATATTCTGGATATTAATTCTTTGTCAGATGCATAGTTTACAAATATTTTCTCCCACTCTGGAGGTTGTCTTTTCACTCTGTTAATTGATTCTTTTGTTGTGCAGAAGCTTTGTAGTTTAATATAATCCCATTTGTTTATTTTTCCTTTTGTTGCCTGTGCTTTGGGAATCATATTCATAAAGTCTTTGCCCAGTCCTACTTCCTGAAGTGTTTCCCCTGCATTTTCTTTTAGGAGTTCTATAGTTTCAGGTCTTTATTTAAGTCTTTAATCCATTTGGGGTTGATTTTGGTATATAGTGAAAGGTATGGGTTTAGTTTCATTCTTCTGCATATGGATATCCAGTTTTCCCAGCACCATTTATTGAAGAGGCAGTCTTTTCCTCCCTGTATGTTTTTGTTGCCTTTGTTGAAGATCAGTTGGTTGTAGGTTTGTGGGTTGATTTCTGGTTTCTCTATTCTGTTACATTGGTCGAGTGTCTGCTGTTATGCCAGTACCATACTGTTTTGGTTACTATAGCTTTGTAGTGTAGTTTGAAGTCAGGTAGTGTTATGCCTCTGGTTTTATTTATTTATTTATTTTTTGCTCATGATTGCTTTGGCTATTTGGGGTCTTTTGTTCTTCTATGTAAATGTTAAAATATTCACCAAAAACCCCCCCAAAAACCTAGGAATCAATTTAACAGGAAGTGGCTCTATACTGAGAACTACAAATCACTGTTAAAAGAAATTAAAGAGGACATAAAAAGATGGAAATACATTCCATGATCTTGGATTGGGAGAATTAACATTGTGAAAATGTCCATACTACCCAAAGTGATCTACAGATTCAATGCAGTCCCCATCAAAACACCAGTAACATTTTTCATAGAAATGAGTAGTGGTTGGTAGTGATACCTTCACTTCTTTTTTTTGTTTTCAGCATTTTGCAAATTATATTACAGTTTCTGGCTATAGGACATCAGCAATATGGTTAATTATATATTTTTTTAAAAAATCCTCAGGTAACAGAACTTTGTAAAACTTTGTTATGAATTGGGGATTGAATACAAAAATCTTTGGTTCCAACAGAACCTCTCTTATGTCATAAGAAAGAATTCAAGGGCCGGCCCGGTGGCGCACTCGGTAGAGTGCGGCAGTTGGGAGCGCAGTGGCGCTCCCGCCGAGGGTTCAGATCCCATATAGAGACCGGTCCGCTCACTGGTTGAGCGCAGTGCGGGCGCGACACCGAGGGTTGTGATCCCGTTGCCGGTTGCGGTGCGGTCGTGACACCGAGGGTTGCGATCCCGTTACCGGTCATGAAAAAAAGACAAAAAGGAAAAAGAAAAAAAAAGAATTCAAGTTTTTTTCTTATTATAAATTTGAGTTCCCCATTTTTCTTTTTCAAAAATTTAAGGTTTCTTAATTTGTTCATCCCTAATGCCTACCAGTAGTATAAGTCCTAACAGGTAGGTTTAGTCAAAAGTGCATTTGAGAAAATGCTTTCTTAAAGAAACTTGTGCTATGGAGAGAACATTTTGAAAACAGATGTTTGGTAAGGGTTTCATCACAATGTGAGTCAATGATGAAAATCATCTAGGTGTGTCATCTATAAAAACTCTCATCTCTACATACTTTAAATTTGGATAAAGGAATTTTCTAACCTTTAAAAAAATCTGTCCAGGGAGGAGTTTTAGTGGGTTTTAAATTCATTTATTAAAAATATAAAATTGCCACCCATTTTGGTTGACTTCAAGGAATGTGGAAATTTACCCACTGAATTTAAACAATTCTAACAATGGCTAGTTAATGAGATTGAAAAAGAGTGTCATGATTTGAAAAACGCAGCCATTGATCAGTGTCTTCCATATGTACTGTGTTACTGAATAATGTCCCCCTGAAACTATTGCCTCCTAATCCCTGGAGCCTGTGAATGCTTCCTTACATGGAAAAAAGGGTTTTTGGAGATGGGATTGAGCTAAGAATTTTGAGATTGGGAGATTATCCTGGGTTTCCCTGGTGGTCCTTAAATGCTATCACAAATTTCTTTAGAAAAGGCAGAGAGGGGTTTGAGACAGACGGAAGTAGAAAGGGCCTTCATGACCATGAAGGCAGAAATTGGATTGATGTGGCCATAAGCTAAGGAATGCTCACAACGTCCAGATACTGGAAGAGGTGAGAAATGGATTCTCCCCTAAACCCTTTTGAGAGAGTGTGACGCTGCTGACACCTTGATTTTAGCCCTGTGGTAGTGAATTCAGACTTCTGACCTCCAGAACTGTGAGAGAATAAATTAATTTTTCTTTTTTTTTTTAATGTTACCAAGTTTCTTTTAATTTTTTACAGCAGCCATGGGAAACTAATACATATACTTTAGTAACTTTTTTTTAGCTATGATTCATTTATTAAAAAATGGGGTAAATTGAAATTAGAACTAAACTTTTAAGTTGCTTTTTTACAAAGTGTTAAGCCAGTATTTCAAAAATAATAAAGCACCATTATTTGATAGCTCTTTATTAAAAAATTATCAATATACAGTACATTATATAAAATATCTATATTATTTGGTGAGCCATAATATACTTTGGCATAAGTATAAATATAATTGCATTTAAAATCTTTATTTTCTTTCTCATTCTTAAAATATATATGTTGTGTATATTTTATGAATAAATTGGTACAGTGGTATGTATAATTTATAAATAAACATATGCTGGGGTGCATGAGCAAATAAATTTGGAGAACTTGCTCTAAGAGATTACTGTTAAGATGAAATAAAATAAATGCAAAAACTCTGGGACATGGTAGGCATCCAATATGTATTTGTTGGATGGATGGATGGATGGATGGATAAGGAAGAAATGGAGAATCCTAGGTTAAGTGATAGGCCCAGGGAAGCATGGCTGATAGGGGGCTTAGCTGTAGCCCAGGTGTGCTTGACTCCAGTGCCTGCGGTCTTTCTGCTTTGCAACCATTATGTGAAGAACTATGCTTATTAAAATTATCTGTTTCATAATTTCCTGAAGAGAACCAAGTGGTATTTAGTGGTGAACATGTAGGGCTTAATTGTCTCATTCTCAGCATTGGGATGGGGTGGGGAGAAGTAGGAGACGCAATGAGAGGTTTGTGCATTGGGTGTGACTGTGTTGGCCTGAGATGTTGAGGGGGGCAGTATTGGGAAGGGGATTCAAGGCAGTCATGGTGGGCTGGGCTGTGGGACTGTGCTTAGCTTTCCTGTGGTCCACTTTACAAGGCAGGTAGCTTTAGGCTTTTGCTTGAATGTGAGAGGCAATGAGGATCTGCCAACCATAGAACAGTTTAATATTTGTGAGCACCATTGGTCTCTTTCCCATGGGGAGTATTGGAAGAGAAATAAAATTCACACAGTAACTGGTTTTTAGGCAACCGAGGTGCCCACACCCATGACCATGAGGGAACAGGGAAATATGTCTAGCTAAATTAAATTTTGACAACCCTCGAACCTGATTTTAGCCAATAGCTTCACTTTTCTTTCTGACCAAGGACAGAAAAGCAGCTGTCACTCCAAGTGTTAGCAGTAAACTCCCTGGATTTTGAAGCACTCTTCTAGCTCATCTTTTGATAGAACTAATAATGTCAGAAAAATAGTGCGTTGGTGAGTGGTGAAGGGAGGTAATAAGAGTTTCAGAGCTGTGATCATCTCTAGCCAAACAGCAACAATAAAAAGGGGAGCAGATCCTACTCACTGAATCAGCTCAGTCTTTAAAACACAAGAAAAATGCCAGCTCCTGGAAATGTACTTGTGCACTGGTGACGATGGAGTAGAGAGTTTCTGAGCTGTTCATTTGGAACATGACCCCCACTGTCATGGCTCTGGCCACTCTAATAGGCTCCTAGGAGAGGAGTTCCCACAATAACCCTTGCCTGCCTCTGATCCATTTTTTTTTTCATACTGTTGTGTCACCTTATCTTCTCCTTCTCCTCCCTCTTAATGCTTTGGCCAGATCACATGCTACCCTGATTTTTCTCTGCAGGAGACTCTCTTACCTCTGGCTCCTTGCACATGCTGTTCCCACTGCTTTCACCCCTGCCTCCTAGTCTTCACCTAGCTAACACCTTTGCCTTCTTCAGGTCTCAGTTTACATGTGACTTCCCCAGGAAGGCCCTTCCAGCACCCTGTGACCAGTTTGGCTTCCCTTGCTATATGCTGCTGTAGCATCCTGAACGTCCATGTACGTGATGGTCATTTCATTTGTAATTATGTATGCAGTGTCTGTTGGCCCTAAAAACCATCATCTCTGAGATGTCACTGCACAGTACTAGGCACATGATAGGTGCTCCCTCAGTATTTGCCGAATGACCAACGGAGCTCTTCAGGAAAGAGGGTGCTGTGTGATTTTATGCCCCTGTAACCTAACATAGAACCAGGTTGAATTGTGCTTGACAGAGGGGCAGCTGGCCAAAGCTTTAGGGGATGTAACCTAGATGCAGGGTATTAGGTCTCATCCCCTTCACCCTACCCCAGTGAGGCCCAGGTCTGAGTACATGAAGAGGCCAACTGGGGAGATGGTGGTGGTAGTCAGGGGATAGCTCATACATCAGTCAGCCTTTTGAAAAGGAAAAAAAAGGGCAAATATACAGATTCATTAATGCCGAATATTTCTAGAAATAACAAACTTAGGACATTTTATTGCCATATTTATGAAATGTAAAAGCAAATCCAAAATGCAAGAGAGGCAGTTATTGTGGCAACCTTTGCATTCTGTTTGTAGCCTTAGGCTTCTTAAGAGATTCTCCTATGAGTTGTGGTTATCGGTTTCATGTGTGTGTCTCGTTTTTGACCTGGGAGTGTGAAGAATAATTTTGAGGCGATGAAAATAAATACTTAACTGACTGTTAAGTACAGAAATGGGTCTCAGGGCTACAGATATCAGCTCTACCATCTGAAATGTAAATATCTCCTGAAATTCCCATTTAAGAGCAGATTTCACCTGCGAGTAGACTGTTATATCTTTCTGAAAAATATATACACCCTAGTGAGGGAATAAACACATCATTACACTTTCATGACAGATAAGCTCGGCTCTGCTTGGGTGTAAACTCATTTTTCTTGGGTTGACCTTTAAATAGTATTGTGCTATTGTACGGGATTTAAATCAATAATTTTGTCAAAGCAAAATATACTGAAGGTTTTTTTTTCTTTATCATTTAAACAGTTCTGTAAATTCTCAAGGAGTAATGGATTTCAACATGTTTTTCCCAAGAAGGAGAGAAGGGGAGAAGGGATGGGGGGGTGGGGCGGGGGCTAAGCATCCTATGAAAACTCACTGAGCAGCAATGAGGCAGAAGCCAGGGTGGCTGAAGGTCTGAGGGAGTTCTGTTTTCTCTTCCAGGCAGCTGAGGTGGAGGTGCCAGTATGGGATGTAATTAGTGGTGTAATACCTTTCTGCATTCCTGTTGTAAAGCAACAAAGTGTCCCAGGTGTGAAGAGGTTAAAATGAGAAGTACCCAGTAGTTATGAAGCAGCAATAATGAGTTTCCTTCTACTTACCATGGATTTGTGTGATATACAGCTTGCAATTAAGCACGGCTTGGTGATTCAGTGATTAATGTATATACAGCTCCTAAAGGAGGGAAGCCGCCCTCCCGTCACATCCTTCATGATGTTTACAGCTGGGTACCTATTAACAGGAAGATGGAAAGGGCCATTTACAATTCAGTAACCTTTATGACAGTGAACTCTTTAATCAGCATTTTATTTCCTTTGTAACACTTTAGTCATCTACAAATGTCAGAATAAAATAGGGCCATGAAATATTTAGGATCGGCATGTGGAAATTGACTTTCCTTGATTTAAGCCGCTGTGTCGTTTCATTTTGTTGTTTTGGGAGCTTTTACTTTTATTGAAAGACAATTTATAACTAAATGCTCCCAATAGTGACTGGCATTAGGGTAGGAAGAATTTTAGAGAGCCAAGTTCTGGTTCTATAAAATATGTTGATGCTTGCTATATTGGGTAATAAGTTATTCAAATAAAAACATTAGCAATGGGTTTGCATTTCAGAGCAGTATTTAGTAGAGGTACAGCACACTCTGCAGAGTTTATGACAAAATGCCCCAACATATTTTAGAAAGGTAATTAAGTATGAAGTACATCCATAATAATTTAAGTCAGTTATAGTGTGTACCTGAAATATGCATTATTGTCTCACATTATTTTCTTAGTGGGATTCTGGGACTTTTTCAGTTCGACAATAACCACCTTTCAGCTCTCCCTTATTGTTGCAAATGTATATAACATGTATTAGCAGAATTGCCATGTTTATAATTTTAAAAAGATAGTGAACATATTATTATATTAAATGTTTCTTGATTATTTTTTACTCATGTCTTTTGTTAAGTTAATCCATTTTAAGCCAGTGAACCCAAACATACCTCAAATGGTGTGCTTTAAAAACTAATCTTAGGGCCGGCCCGGTGGCGCACTGCTACAGTGTGCCACTTGGGAGCGTGGCGGTGCTCCCGCCGAGGGTTTGGATCCCACATACAGACTGGTTCCTGCTCACTGGCTGAGCGCGGTGCGGGAGCGACACCGAGGGTTGCGATCCCGTTGCTGGTCCTGGTCCGGTACGGGCGCAACACTGAGGGTTGCGATCCGTTGCCGGACATGAAAAAAGACAAAAAAAAAAAAAAACCCCAAAAAACTAATCTTAGACAATGGCATGCTTTAAGAATTTGGTGTGGTTCAGCACTGCTGTCCGCCCTCACCCCCCTAATGTTTCCTGGTGACCATTTGTTGACATTGGAGTGAGCCTCAGTTAGGGAGCTAGTTCTTTTTCAGGGGTAGTGGTAGAGTCTTGGTTTCATGTTGGCCATTTGGGACCATGTTTTACACACTTCTACAAGGTATCGAGAAGGCATTATCTTCCATTTTCTGCTGCATAGAAACGAGTAATTGAAACCACCATGGTGCAGTGGAAACACCAGTAGCCAGAGTCAGCTGGGTCCCAGTCCTAGTCCTGCCATGAACTACCTTTCTGGGCTTAGTTTTCCCATCTGTAAACTGAACTTATTTACTGGGCTAGGTTGCATTCAAGGGAACAGTGAAAAAGGAGAAGGGAAGAGGAATGCATAAAGAATAAATAGGACCTTGAGTTCAAACTGCTGCAAGTGGAGGGTTTCTATAACCAAGCTGTGTAAATATGAGTCCTAAAGCAAATGTCTTTACCTCAGCGATGGAAAGCAAACTATTAGGGTGGTGGTGGGGCAGGTCTGATTATCTTATGAATTTGTTATTGCCAAATAGTTTAAGGTGATATTGACTCAGTTAGCATAGAACAAGACATACTGTGTTCTTATAAAAGGACAGGGTTTCCAACTGTCTTCTGGTAACAAAACCCCAATCTACAAAGCATCAGCAATAGTTATTTGAGTTGGGATGTTTATGAAGAAAGTTGAGTTATTAATTTCCAGCTTGAGGGTTTCAGGAAATAAGGTACAGAGAGGTGGAAGACCCAAGGACTGGAAGTCTTTACACTGGGCAAGGGACAGGTGCTTAGGGCTGGGGGTACTTACAGGATAAGCCTTTTTATATTTTTTGAATCTCATGTCTTTGCCTAGTCTCCAGCTGTCCTCAGTCGCTCTCTTTTTGTAATGGTTCCTTGGAACATTAAATGAGTGGAAGCAGGCAGCACCTTATAAAGCGCTGCAGGAGGAATGCCAAACTCAGATTGGAGAAATGAGAAACTGGAGTTTTTTCATTAGAAGTGAGAGAGTTACTTAGAAATACTGGTGCAGGGGCTGAGTGACAGAGTCAAGGCTGAGCAATGTGTGGGAGGATGCCCAGAGAAGGAGGTTGGGGCATATAGGGGAGCAACATTTCAAAATGGCATTTTTAAATGAAACACAATTGACTATACATATTTCTGCTGTACAGAGTTGACTATCAGTATTTGTGTACCATATGTGAGGATTGGCATATTCACCATTATAAAACATACTCATTCTTTGTGTCCATTAACCAGTTTCTCACTAACCCCCTCCCCCTCCGCTCTCTAATAACCACGGTTCTGTTCTCTCCTTCTGAAAGTTCAATGTATTATTGTGTTTGTTCTTTCTTTCTTTGTTTCCTTCCTTCCTTGTTTATTTTTTAGCTTCTGCTTACGCATGAGGACATGTGGTTTTTCTCTTTCTGTGTCTGGCTTATTTCACTTAACATTTCTCCAAGCTCATCCATGTTGCTGAACATTTCTCCAGGCTCATCCATGTTGCAGTGAATGGCAGAATTTCATTCTTTTTTATAGCAGAGGAATATTCCATTGTGTAGATATATCACATTTTCTTTATCCAATCATCCATCGATGGACATTTAGGTTGATTCCAACTCTTGGCTATTGTAAATAGAGCTGTGATGAACATGGGAGTGCAGGTATCCCTTTGACATGATGATTTCCACCCCTTTGGGTATATAACCAGCAGTGGAATTGCTGGATCGTATGGTAGGTGTATCTGTAGTTGTAAAATGGCTTTTATTCCATCCCTTGCTCACCATGTCACAAAGGGTCCCCACAGTGGCATCTTGAATGGCAGGAAGCTGTGGGTGCCTGAAAAACCTTGGTGGCTTTAGGTTTTGCTCCCAGTTTTTCAAATTTTAATTCACTTAACATCTTTACTTTTAAGTATTTTAAAATTATTTTTTAAATTATAAAGTATTCTGAAACATAAACATAAAAAGTTTGAAAAAGAAATGAAAGAATGAAAACTTTTTAATTCTGTGACACTATCACAACTATTATTTGTGTATATTCCTTGTCTTTTTTCAGAGTGTAGTTACAATGAAAACCAAGTGTCAATTTTGTGTCCTTTTCATGTAACATGAGATATACACATTTTGCCATGTTGCTTCATTGTCTTTATAATTATAATTTTTTGAAGATGGCATACAAAAATAATTTTAAACATGTTTTTAAACCCTACTATAGGCTATTTAGTTTGTTCCCATGTTTTTTGTCATAATAACAGTGTAATGTATGTTTTCATACATAGCATATGAATTTTCCATATTTTGAATTACATCCTTAGGAACAGAATCCCAGGCATAGAATTGTTATGCTGAATAGACCCTGTTGTATTGTGTTACTTGTCCACTTACAGCTCCAAAGCTTTTGAATACCTTAGATGCGTTTCTTCCATGTTCCAGGCTGTGTTGCTCCGGGCTCAAATAATTTTCATAAGAAACTTGTATTTCTGGAGAGAAGTTTGGATATTTTAAAAGCTCATGAGGAGCTAAAATCATGTAGATTACACTATTCATTGAAAAGTTTGCTTTAGTAGATGGTGGAACATGAGGAAAAAGCAAACTGGATGTGGTGAGCAGTGAACGGAACTGAGACGCATCTGTTGAACATCCAGAATATATTAGGGACAGTCGAGCATGCGACCTCATTGAGTCTCTAGACAACCCCATGGGGTTGGAAATTATTAGTACTATTTTCTTTCTAGATGAGGAAACAAACTCAGCAAGGTTAAGTGACCTATCTGAGGTCATCCAGCTAATGTGGTCTGAATATGAACTCAGGTTTACTCTGCCATGCACTCTTTGTCTAAAGAAATGTAGCAGTTGAAGTGGTGGTAGGGAACCCACTGTGTTCTAGGGTAAGCATAAAATCATGGCCATTTACTCATTGTAATGTCAGAATCACTTACTCTAGCCCCTGGGACTTGGGACTTTGTAGTGATTCCTGTTCCCTTTTGCAGACCCATCTTTATGCAGTTCTCTCAAATCACAAAGCATAGTTTTGCTTTAGTGCCTAGAGGTGTTGGGGATTTGTAGTTGGCTGGCTGAAAGGCAGTTGGCAGGATATTCAGGGGTTGTTAGGATGGTGTGTGTGTGTCTCTCTCTCTCTCTTTCTCTCTTTTTGGGGGAACCGGGATCCAAACCTGTTTAGCCCTATTAAATTTGGTTCTCGCCCTCTGTGCTGTCTGGAAGGCAGTGAAGGAACTAGAGATGTGTTGGGGAGAAGAAGATGGCCTTGCTCTTTTGGAAAGCTAATTTGGGAACCCCTGTAAGTGTGAAGCCCACCTAGACACAAGGATGCCCTGAAAGGACTGTTCAGGTCCCTTGGAGAAACTGTCCACCTAACCAGTCAGGAACAATGAAAAGGTGATGCTCAAGGTAAAGGGACAAGTTCAAGGTTGTTAATGCCCATGGATGCCAGGCAGATTTAGAACTATCATCCCCACATTGAAGAGTCAGTTAGAAAACACAGGTGAGAGGAGGTGACCACGAAGCCAAGCAAGGGAGACACAGGAATGGGTTTGTGACTCAGCCTTTACCTTGCCTGGGCCTGGTCTGCACTGTCTCCTCTCCCTTGAGGCTGTGAGAGATCTGGGATTACTTCATGGCGAGGATGGTTTCCCACTACTTGCTTGGGTCTTAAATAAGGTGGCAAGGAAGACGAGGTTGTAAGAGGTGTGGAGGGGGGCAGCCACAGATGTTTGGGCCCTGGGGGTCTCTATGACCCTGCCCTGTTGCCCATCAGTTCTGCATCTAAACCTCAGCCTGGTATTTCTTCCTGTTGGAGGTGGGACAAGGAGTCGGTGTTGGGCCGTTTCTCCCCCCTGATGATTAGGACATACTAACCCACATTCATTCCACAGCTTTGCCACCTCCTGGTCAGGATTATTTAAATGTTTATCCTTCCTTACTTCTTGACCTTTCTTGTTCAATCCTAGTTCCTGGGTCCCGCTTGTTTTGTGTTTCATGAGCTTAGCAAACCGTGGCCTCCAATTCCCTAGTTCTAGTGTTTTCACTTAAGATGAGGAGTGATGAGCCAAAGGTTTCAGGCTCAATCCTTGAGCAAAGGGCTGCTCTGACAGGGATTATTATTTATTTGTCATCTTGGATGTAATAAGCTGTAGGTACAGCTTCGAGAGCCCTTGATTTATTGCGCTGTCTACTGCCACTAGCGGGACGTCTGCTCCACCACGCAGGATGAATACCACACTGTCAGCTTCGTCGATCTGTCTCCGCCACTGCTCTCTCTCTCATAACACATTCCCATTTCATGCCAGAATACATAAACAATCTTTCATTATTTTGATGCCTTTTTCATATTTGTTCTTTACAGAACATAAAGTTTGAATTTATGGGTTTCCTTTACATTATTTCAACACACTCCACCATTTTCCGGGTTTGTGGTTTAACTCTCAGAAATTGGCTGCCAGGTGATTTAGTTATTTTGGCTTTCTAGTTTTATAGTTATTTAATATCGCAATGCCAGATACTGAGAAAATGGAGTGCACAGGAGGTGTGGGATTTGCAGTTTAGGCTCTTGTCTTCAAGGCGACACGATCATGGGGATGAGATGGGTGGGGGTGTGGTTAAAACAGGGCATGGGAGATGGGAGATCATTGCCTCATTTTAAAAAATACTCAACTCAGAAATATTATTTAGATGATTGGCCAGTCCAGGGACTTGATAGAGCTTGAAAGGAAAAAGGAACATCCTGCAACTGTTTGGAATTAGCAAGGTTTTCTAAATTAGTGGTTAAACATCCCACCCAGTTTTGTCTCTTTTCCCATAGCATCAGCCCTCAGTGTTTTTTATTTTCACTGGCTTCTGTGTTTCAGAGGCTTGACCATATGGCCTAATTTTAAAGAATTTTTCTGTTTTGCTTTTAGTTCTCCTAACTGGTAGAAGAACTTGTGTTTGAAGGCATTTGCATAGGAACAGGAAGTTGCTGCCTGGTTTTCCCTGGTAGAAGGACAGCATTCAGGAATGGATCATATACCTGCTTATTCACATATTTGCATTGTCCTATTTGTGTGGATTTCCCTCCCCCCACTCCCATTTTCAATTCTGTCTCAAATTTCATCATTTTATTTTTAACTGAATGCAACAATTCTATATTACATATTTCCTAAACTGGGCCCCTTAATCTTTTTGATTAAAAAAAATGTTTCTCCCCAGTTATGTTCCTTGAAATTAAATTTTCAGAGAGACCACAGGAGAAGGAAACATACAGAGTAGATTATTGTGATGATGCCAACACTGGTGATGAGGATTTTACATATGTGTGTGAGAGTATGGTGCCTGTGAGAGAGAGAGAGAGTGTGTGTGTGTGTGTGTGTGTGTTTGTGTATCTTTGTTTGTAGGACAGGGGTCAGTCCATGGAGGAACCTGGTGCATTTCACTTATCTTAATGGTTCCTGATAATTATAAGCCATTGGCACGTGAGATCATATTCCAGTCAAGGTCAGTTAATCGTGTAGAAGTCATGACATTTGGGAGGTCAAGGTCTTTGTCGGTGACAGTGCTAATGTGGGTTCTGTGGCTGAAATTTTGGCTTCTTTTCGGAAAGAAACTCTGCTCACCTACTTAATTGTGTGTATGTCCTTGCCCTGCCACTCAGCCCTGTGAGAGGAAGGGGTTCAAGGTGAGAGATGCTCTGCAATTGGAAAGTTCTTTCGAACCCTGTCTCCTCCCTGAAAGACATTAATAAAAGTGGATTTAATGCCATAAATGTTGGATAATTTTTCCACTCCTCGCTTCCCCTGACAGCCTTCATTAGGAAGGTAGGGAATCTGCTTAGTTCACATTGTACAGGCTTGTTGTGGCTGGAAGGGAACGTAGTTAATTAATACGAGAAATTTATTTTGTGTCCCTGGTTAAAAAAAAAAAAAAAAGACAGTGTAGGTTGGTGTTGTCAACAGAAGCTGCTTGTCACTTTGACCTGTTCTGTTAAGTGTTTGATGTGTTTTCTCAGAGTAATCTGTGAGTAACATTATAGCCCAGCCAGAAGAGAAACCAAGGGAGCAATAGCAGAATTAATATCTGGGAGTGTTGATAATTATATATCAGAATCTAATTTTTAGCACAGAAAATGTGTTAATGACAGAGAGTAAAACAAAAACCACTAGCTTCTCCCAGCAGGCCCCAAAGTGTCATTTATTATTTCTCAGCTGGATATCTATCAAGTTTATGGGTTAATTTTTCTGTAGACTGTTATTTATGGGTTTTTGTTTGTTTTCAGCCATCATTACTAACAATACGGTTAATAGCAATCATTTGTTATCCAGCACTAGGCGTGATGCCTCAGATGAGAGCACTGAACTGAGAATACTCATTTGGTAGCTGAATAAGGCCCTGACAGGGCCCATTTATAACAAGCTCATTCTGTAATGTCCATCCTATTAATAAAATTTTGTTGCTGTCTAATTAGAGATGTCTGATGTGTATAGGAGCACGGAAGAGGAGACTTTGTGAGGCTGCTTTTTTTTTTTTTTTTCCCCCTTCCCCTGGTCTCTTCCATCACAGCCAAAGCCCATCTGGATATGTGGGTTCGAGAAACAAAAGGAATGAGGAGCAAGCTGTGGATGAAGGTTCTGGATCAGATGTGTAGCAACAACGTGGTGTGAAGACGTAAATGCAGGGAGGTCCTGCTGGCGCTCCACTCCCCCTCTTTCCTTTCATCCGTGGTTTTACTTGCCTGTGTAGTCATTTGCAGTTTGCCTTCCAAATCTTCAGTGACACATGATGTGCCCACAAGATACTGTGATTGACTTCCTAGCAGAGACACCAAAACTTAAACATCCAAGTAAGTGCTTAGCTTTTCAAAGCCATTGCCCTGAAAGGCAACACGTTTATTCCTATGCCACTTCCATTTCTCAAAGCCTTCTAGAGACTTCTCTCGTTTTGTGGAGGCAGTCTAATAGTGTTTCATTCAATAAAAAAGTGAGTAGTCTCCCCAAATAAGAACTTGGGATGATATATTAAGACATCAATCTCAATGTTTTGTGGTTGCACTTTTGAATCAGGTGACTGATTGACTTTAGTCATTTTTATCCCTGTGGGTCTTTCAGGCTTTTTTTCTTTAATTAGAAAGAAGCTTCTGGGTGAGGTGATGGGATGCCATCTGTTGGGCAAGGAATTCCAACAGCTACTTTTAAATTCTGATGCCCTTATTTAGCAGTGATATGATATAAGGCAAGTTTCTGAATTGCTGAGCCTCAGCTTTCTCAGTTCCAAAACACCAGGTACTAATCCCCAGAGAATGGTTGGACTCTGTTGCAAGGATCAAGACACATTCATGAAAATGCATTGCAGGTACCTCCCAAATGCTAATTATAATTACTACTAGTTACAATTCGCTATTTTTTTTTTTTTTTGGAAGCTGTACAGAAAAACCTATCCCACTGAGCTCCTTTAAACTCATTTTAAGCATAGTTGTATAAATTTACTAACTTTTTTTTATTACCCATATTTCAAATGAAGTTTTTCCCCACTCCAAGTGTAAGATTTAAAGAAATATAAAGCCAATGCTTTTCAATAAAAGTTTTTTATCATCCTGACTATAGCTGATTGTGACATTTGCTCTGTTTAGGGGAAAAAAAGAAGAGTTTAAAATTCAGGGAAAAAAATATTTTATTAGTTCAGCGGGTGCTCAGAATTATACACCTTTGAATTAAGAGCACACATGTAGGCAATACACTGAAGAATGTTTTAAAATAGTTTTGTTGCTAGGTAACTATTTTTTCTTCTTTAGTAAGCTTTTTATCCCCCGCCCTGTAAAATGTTTTGCAAATGGTCTTTTGAATAAAAACAACCATCTAATATTTTTCTCTCAACCTGTCCATTTGATTTTGCAGGTAAAACTTTAAAAAAAAAATATAGCATTGAAAAATTTCCCTCCTAAACTGGTGATGAAAGTGCCTTATGGAGTTAAGCTTGCACAGGCCTGGGTAGCCTGCTGATTTTTTCCCCTAAACTGCACTTGACTACAGCTTATCAGCCCTTAATTAGTGCTACATTTTCTCCCTGTAATTTCTATTGATGTGTGGTATGGGAGGCTGAATTGAGCCTCCACCTGACTGGTGTGCAAATTGTTTTAGAAAATTCAGCAAACATCTCTCTCCATTATCCCTCTCCCTATCTCTTTCTCCCCCGCCCTTGTTTCTCTTTCCTTGTGTCTTTCTCTCTTCCATTCCCCTCAATAGGAAAGGTGAAAAGCAGGACGATAGGAATCAGGTTGAGTATTAGTGTTTCTGCTGGCCTGTGCAATAGAAAACGACAAGCAGCCGGCTGGGCCCTCCGTCAGCAGATCACAGATTGGGAAGCAGGGAGGTGGCTGCGGGTGGGGGGCTCCCCGGTGGCCTCGGGATGGCTACAATGTGATTGTGAGAGCCGGGATGAAGTCAGCACTGACAAAGTGAGGGGATTGATGGATGGACAAAGCAGGGAACTGGATGTGAGAATGGATGAGGGCAGAGGGGGAATTTAACACAGAGAAACAGAATGAAAGACAGAGAGGAATTGCCTGCTAAAGTATGCCCGCCCTTAGCTCCCGCAGCAATTTACTTACTGCTAACCGAACACCCAAGGGTTGTTTGCATCTTTGCAGATTTTCCTACCAGCCACGGCAGAAGGAAGCTTGCAGATTCCAGCCAGTGTGTGCAAGGCTTTCTCTTTCAACTTTCCCAGCCCCCTAACTACATTCACTCACACTCATTTAATTCAAACTGAGTGGCTGATTGTTTCCAATAAGTTCACACAGTGTTTCTGCAGAATAAATTTTCTTCCCCTGCCATTATTTTAATGTTTCCACTAAATTTACCTTAATCAGTTATTGTTTCCTTAGTGTAGTAAATAATAATATTTACCTGCTCCTTTTGAAAATGGTGTTTCTGGAAAGAGATCTTTTGTTGTTTTAAGAAGGCATGTGATAGTGATGGTAACGTACACTTCTTTTGTGCAAGAAAAAGTTAGTGGCTTTCTACCTTTATCCAGGCTGTGCATGTTGCTGAATGACTCAGTATTTAATGCTTATAATAATTTACTTTAAGACAGGAAGTATGCTCTAACCCAAACCCCAAATATTTTTTGTTAAGCAAAGACATAATTAATTGGGAGAGAAAGAAAAGGTGAATTTTTTTCCCCTTAAGAAAAGTGTATAGTACTGCATATTTTACAGAGGGTTTACTATTTACTGAATGGTTATTTCAGAAAATAAGAGTTTGTAGAGAAAAAGCTATTTGACTTTTTTTAAAAAAACATGATACAACTGGTGTTTGTACAAAGCAATAAAGGGTAAATCAAATTATTATAACTGAATACCATACTCAAGGGTATATTTTATGTTTAGGATTTTGAAAGTGATTTCTGAGACCAGTTGATTTAGGGGTCTTGGATAAGAATCAATGTTTTTAAAATTCCAAAAGAGAAACCTAAAAACAAAGAAAGAACACAAGACTTGTTTGGAAAGTGAAAAAGGAACTTATCTTTAACTCAACACTATCCAGCCTTAAGTGTAGTAGTTTCAAAATGAGCCACTCTATTTTCAGTACACTCAAGAAACCGAGTACCTCATGGAGCTTGGGGAGTCTCTTCTTATTTTGGAATACATTGAAGGAAACTTTGTATTGTAGAATTTATGCTGATAGAATTTTATCCACTTTTCACCCAAACATAAAGTTTGTTTCTTCTCTCTTGCCATCTCTCTTTCTCTTTTGCTTCTTCCCAAAGAAATGGCCTGGACTTTTTGCTCTATATTACAATTTTTAAAAATTATTATTAAGAGATGCTGGTTTACATGTCTACACACCTGGTTTTGAGGCAGATATTTTTCTTATGACGTACCTCCAGAGGGCATTTATTTCTCTCCTGAGATTGCAGAAAGACTCAATGTCTGAGGTAGCAACTGAGTTCTAAGAAATTTTAGCTCTTGAAGGCCCCCAGAATGCAGTAACAGCAGCCTTCACAATTAAGCAAAGGTCTTGGGAGAAGGGCTGTGGACTTGCTAGAAATGATGAATGAGAGTTTTTAAAAGAGAAATTAATAAGTTCTCTATTGCATGGAGATCTGTGAGACATATTTTCAGGTATAGAAAAGATTATCTGTCACTCCAGCAGTGTTCAAAAGTGGATCTGTCCTGGTGCTCACACCCATGTTCCTCTGCAGACGGGAGGTTGTGGCAGCTTGTGAGCCATGCCACCCTCCTGTGCACATCCAGCATCATTCTGGTATAATATGAGTTCAGAGCTGGCTCACTGCTTGGATATTATATTGTACATTAATCCTGGTATTGAGTAATTTTTCAAAAGCTGAAAAATTTGACAAGTGATAAGATTAAGTTTACTAAAGCTGTGGCCAAGAGATATAGCTCAAGGTAACAGACCACACATAATTCTGGTCATTTTTGTAGTATGGGAGCCTGGGGGATTTCAGGGGACTCTGGGACACTGTTGGAGAAAGGGTGGTCACTTTTCTCACAGGTGGAAACCTGATTTGTAGAGGCAGGTTAGTTGATTTCTTTTTACCTTGATTAGGAGTTTTTTAGCTTCCATGATCTTCACATTCCGTTTACCAGAATACCTCATAAGAATCACTATCCCTGTGCTTCCTAGAGGTGCCTGAGCCCCATATCCTTCTGATACAGTAGGAGGGGCTTAGGTACATGCTGAGTAATTTATATTTGTGTTTTTAAAAGCACTTGAGGATTCTGATAGGTGGTGCAGAGAGTATCCTGTCCCCTCTCTGGGGTCAGTTTTGGCATTATGGGTGCATCCCCCCAAATCTCTTGGACTTTTGAGCCTTTAATTTGGGTGGTAATAAACAAAAGAAGGCTCACTTCACTTTTGTTTTATACTTCTTAATTTATTTCAACTTTCCCCCTTATTATAAGCACAATTTATATTCACTGTAGAAAGTTTAGAAAGACCAGAAAATTCCGAAGATAAAAAAAATCTGTTATCCTATCACCCCAAAGTTACCACTGTTAACATTTTGTTGTATATCTTTACTGTCTTTTTAAAAAGAAATACAGATATACATTACATTTTAGAAAACTAGGATTATTGTTTAATCCTATTTTGCAGTATGCCTTTGCACATATTAATAAGTGTTTTGAGTATATTCTCATGTTATTAATAATTATTCTGAAACATGGTGTTTAATGGAGGCACAGTGTGTTTGGTCAAATTTTCTTTGCCAGTCTCATACTGTTGGGTATTTAGACTACTTAAATTTTTTTCCTATATAGATATAATTGTAGTTTATAGATAAACTTGGATCTTATTAGCAATTGACAATAATTTGATTACTATTTTTAAAATTAATGGGAGTTAAATTGTCTCTCTTCCCTCTCCCTCCCACCCTCCCTTTCATCCATCTGTCCATACATCCATTCATCCATCCATTCTTGATTCATGAACAATTGATTTATCATGATTCAGAAGACCAATGTCTGTTCCGTATAAGTAGCTTCTTCCTAGAGCCTTAGAGAGTGTAAATTGTTCATCAAGTCACTAGTCTTTCAATAGTATCATGATCACCTACATTAGAATTATCAGTGTTAGAATCTATCAGTGCTGGAAGAGACATTCTGGAAGATTAGGCCGTCCAGTGGTGAAGGAGCCTCACGGACCATTGCTGGGGAGAAGCAAGAGGCTTGGAGAGCGAGGATCCCAACAGTACCTGCTACAACCAGAGCAGTTTCACTTTTGTTAAAGAAAGCTCTACTGCTAGATAGTTGATCTAGTCTAGCTCCATTCCTCCCATAGATGAGGAAATACTAAAGCTTAGAATCGTTAAGTGACTGATGTCTTTCATAGTTCTCTGTCCTCTCGGGGAAGGTTTTGAATTGAGGGTGACAGAGTACAAAGGTGGGAAGCACCTGGATCCTTGGTGATATCACGAGCAGGTGAATTAACCTGGAAACCTCTTACCTTTGAACTTCTTTTGTTGTTATGTAATAGACCCTTATTGTTTAAGCCACTTTTAGTTGGGTATTCTGTTACTTGCAACCTAAAGCATTGTAAAGGGTATAAACATCTTGGAACAATGCTCTTTGTCCAATGCACTTGAAATAAGATCTGCTCAAATGTTACCTTGTGTGCAAGATCCTCTCTAACTCTCTATGTTAAATAGGTCAAAAGTGGAACTACAACTCTGACATTGATTAAAAGTCTTGTGTACACTTAAGTTCAAGCTAGTGGGTGGCCTCTGCCTCTGTTCTGTATGCAGGAAGGAAACCATGGGGGTTCCACTGTGCCATTTGGATAGAGCCCCTCCTCCTTTCCTCGTCCTCATATGACTTCTTGCTCAGGTCCATCTTCATAAATGGTAATTTCAGGAGCCCATTTACTCCACGTAAAAGGTGAGTAACTCCGTTTATAATAAATCTCAGTGTGGTGTGCATGCAGTCATTCCCTTCATTTGACCTTGGTGGGACAGGCTGACGGGGCAGTGAAAAGTGTGATGTGAAAAATGAGGGAGCAGAGCAGAGTGAGCAGTGAATCAGTCTTGTGTGTATCAGCTGTGAAAAACCTCACCAACGTGACTCATAGCCACATTCTCTTTTTTCTCTTTTCCCTCTTTTCCCACCCGCTCCCTCTCTCCCCAGAACAGCTCATCAGCCACCTCACAAATGAGCTCTCCCACATGTGACTGTCATGTCCTCACCAGTAGACATCAGAGCCTTATACGGCTTCCTGGGTTGTGAGGTCTAGGGTGAGGGAAATTGGGCTTAGAGGAGGAAAATCTTTTTGGGTTGTGGGAGTGGGGGAGGCTGATGGAGCTCAGCAGAAGCGTTAGAGAGTCCCCTCCAGGGGCACATCAGGAAGACAGAATTGAGTGTGACAGAATGGCTACAGTAGGCATTGTAAATCTGCAATTATACCTGAGGACTCAGTGACTCGCGGTTGAGGTCTCCATCAACTCCATTTGCAGAGTCAAGCCCTATAAAAACAGGGCGATGGGGTGGTAAATCAAGCTTCCTGGGGAATTGAGGGATTCTGGCACAGAAGGCTGGAGCACATAAAACGGAAACTTGCCTTTAATGGCATGGCTCTTATTACCACGCTGCAGAGGCCACCTTGGTGGTACATGGAGGTGTTTTTGGAAGAGAATTCCCTGCCACTGTTGGTCTCTTCTGGGGATGCTCTGCTTCAGCGTCCTCTTTGTATGATGCTGTGGGCCAGGAGGCAAGGGGGGCGACTCGTGGCTGCAGCTGCCTTATCTGACTCACCCAACCAGACACCTCTAGGTACCTCTTTCATGTCTCTGCAGAACCAACAGTTGCTGTCCTGCCTTTCAAAACAGAGAACACGTGTTCATCTTAGGAACCAGCAGTGGGTAGAGTATTCATGGAAATGGGCACAACACATCCTTTGGCTGGGATCATGGAAATGTCCTTTAGTTCCTCAGTTGATTTCGCTGACCACTGAGTAAAACTACTCTTGTTCAACCATTTCTGGCCAAGGTTCATCCTACTTATTGGATGTAAAACTAATTATGATTATTTTTAGATTTTTTTAAATGTTTTATTGTCCCAAAATGTAGTCCTCAGCTAGTGAGGAAGGAGAGATTCTTAGAGGATGAGTTAAGTGAGCTTCTAAGAGTACAATGTAATCAGCCTCCGTTCTTTCCCGAGTAAAATGGACACTGAGTTTTCTTCAAGTGGTCAGACATGACCCTGCTATTTTATTCACACCAGTTAATGTGTATCATTTGTGGCCACAATGTTGCTGTTGGCAAAATACCCAAAATACCCAAAACACTAGTGGCACTCATTTATTATTGTACTCACAGGTCTTCAGGTTGGCTGGGGTGACTGCTTCACACTGCAGGTCTACGGGTTGGCTGGGCTGCTCTTCTCTAGGTGTTTCTATTTAGTCCAGAGCCAGTGGGCTTTCCAGGCAAGTTTTTCTCACTTCAGTTGTCAGAGGCTCGCAGAGGGGCAGTAGAAATATGTGATGACATAAGTCCTAGACTCAGAACTGGCCAATCGTCACCTCAGTCCACATTCCCTGGGCCAATGAAATCTGTGGCCAAGACTATCATCAGTGGGCTAGGGATAGACACTCTAGTGTAGCAACTACAAAATCACATGACAGAGTGTACAGGGAGAATGAAGAATTGAGAACAATGTTGAAATGCACCGTTATTTGTTTAGGCAACATGTAATTTATTAAGCACCTGTCACGAGTCTGGCTTGGTTCTCCATGAGAAATCAGACAGAATTCAACTTCAGCCTTTCCAAAACTTCCACATGTCTTAGGTGAATTAATAAGGTTTTAGCATTAAAACAGGGTAGATATTTAGTAAAAGTATAAAAATATTGAAAGTGGAATTTGGAAACATGAGACATTATGAGTTGCTGAGAATCATTTCCATCATGTATACGCTTTGTTACTCTAGCCATATTAAGTCATGTTTATGAGTGTTTGTTGTAGACAAAAGATAAATATCTCAAAGAGGACAGATATCTCAGTCAATAACCGTTTACTCCTATGCTGGGTCTTGGTTGTTTGCTTATGTGACTGACTTGAGCTTGTAGAATAAAGCAAAGCGAGTTAACTAATCAGAAAGAGCCCTAAGAGAATAAAAACAGAAATAGATTAGGATGAATTTTCATCTTGCATTCATTTCCCCAAAGATATAGTCATACATTACAAGATTGACAATTGGGTAACAGATGCCTAACATGTCCAAACAGTTAAGCTGTTCTTCAATTAACACCCAAACCCTGTAATGCCATATGGACTACTGAGTTTAAGAAGGATGTAGAAGATTTGGGAAAGTCCAGAGGAACGGTAGAGAAAACAATAATTTGTGAAGTGAGGTATCTGAAGAGCTTTATGAGGTTGGATGATTTGCCTAAAGAAGAGAAGCTTTGTAGGGTATAGATACCATATAGATACAGGGGCTAGTTCTGTGTGAGAAGGTAACCAGCTGCTCTCCATCTTAACCATGAAATGAATTAAAAGAAAAAGGTTTACAGTTCAGTATGTTCAAATAAGTTAGACCTACAGGAGAACTTCTTTCTCTTGTTACAGTTTGCAGTGGTGACCCAGGGTTGTTTCTAGGTGGTAAAGCATTTCTCCAGGGGGGATTTAATTTTTAACCTTAAACTGGAAAGAGGCTCTTTCTCTTAGAGGTGGTCACATGTTGTTCTCCCTGGGGGCAGGGAGACTGAACCTTTCTGAAAATCTGTTTCTGGATGTTGAGGGGAGCAGTAGGGCTGTGCACAGCATCTTGGGATTGCTGGCTGAGGTAATGAAGTGTTCCATCTTCTAGTTACCCTGGTCTACTCGGTCTTAGTGGGTAGCCCAGGGGCTCTATCACAGAGATCTGTAAAAAGTTGTTGAGAACTAATTCCCCTGGGAAATGGAAGGTCTACTTTCCCAATCAATTTATAAGCTGGATATGGTAGGAGATAATTTAAGGGTTAGGGGTGTATTTTTCCTGTCTGTT
The DNA here is from genome assembly GCF_000696425.1 of Galeopterus variegatus. NCBI lineage: Eukaryota > Metazoa > Chordata > Mammalia > Dermoptera > Cynocephalidae > Galeopterus > Galeopterus variegatus. The sequence goes on along the minus strand of NW_007726591.1, from coordinate 235,296 downwards.
TTAATGTTGGATAGTTTATGCAAAGGCCTCATAAATTCAAAACTGAAGCCCAAAGTGCCTCTGTGTACTTAAAGTACACATTTACAACACCTTTCTTTCTTATTTAAGATAAAATTCTAAATTTAACAAGGGTAATGGCAAACTCCTTGAGTTGTTTTCTACTTAACCCTGAATTACCATACACAATACTCTGAGATCGTTTTCCTAAATTTGCAGTAATATAGATTATTGAGTCTATGTCTTATCATATAATCCAAAATTTGAGAGTCTGCAACATCAAACCTTAGTAAAATAAGGAAATTATACACATGGGAAGGAAGGGAAAATAGCAGCATATAAGATGGTACATAAGGGAGGCATTGTGGTGTGTGGAGAGAGCATGGGGCCTGGGGACCCAGGATTTCGTTTCTCTACCACTAGTTGTTTGATCTTATGTGAGTCACTTAACATACTTGACTTTTCCATTTGTGAAATAAGAGGCTTGGATTAGGTAATCTCATGATTCCCTTCAGTTCTATAACCCTTTGATCCATGTCTGTGTTAACACTTTATTGGAGAAGCAGCTTTGTTTTGCTGTGCCCATTCTCTGAGTGGAAATGCTCTCAAAATATTACTCTATCAAGCCCAGTTGAGTGGTCTGCAGGTTAGTTAATGAAAGTGTGTCGACTTCGGAATTGAGTTGTGATTATCAGCACCTGGACCACTCTCTCAGTCCTTTGCTTGCAGCCCAAGTGATTAATTAAGTATGGCATCTCATCCTGTTGATCCAGCACTTTGCTCCAGAATCCTTCTAATGACAGACTGCTTCTACCAGGTGACGAGGGTTGGCTCTTGAGATGAAACTGCTTTGCTCTTCTTGGCCCAGTGTGTGTGGACCTCTGAAGATGCAGGGAGTGGGGGTGGCGGAACATAAGAGAAATAGACACCTACGTGAAAGAGCTTCTAGTCTAAACTAAAAAAAGAGGTAAGCAAGCATGAGAAACCACCAGGGGAAATCATCTCAGGCAAGGGTTAGTTTGGTTTTTGTGAAGATGTTTCAAATCACTAGAATGACCCTGCTTTAACTATGCAGTCTCATCTTGTGGGTACAGAGAATGTTGTGGACATAGGCTGAAGTTATTGAGGACATTTGAATTTTCAACAAATACATATTTGAAGGCCTTTTGCTGACTATTTTGTGTTGGCTCTAATCTGACAGTGTTTGTAATTTACAGTATGTGACATTAGCCTTCGAACCTAACAGTTTCAAAGCTGTCCAGGCTTTGGGAATTGTCATCTAGTGCCCTGGATAGCTCTCTGCTCTGAGTGTCTTTGGAAACTGGGCTGGGGGTGTGTGGAGATAGAGAATAATTTTGTGTTTGATGACACAGAAAAGGAAGTAGTTTTTATGTGTGTATATACACATTGTAAACATAACATATGTGTAATCTCTGTATATTTTATAACGCATTATTTCAGATGTGCTCAATTTGAAATTTATGGTAAGAATGTGGCAAAGGAGAAAAATATATTAAGATTTGGGGTTTCATCGTATTCTTAAAACGGTGTTATCAAATCCCTTGGCTTTTACAATGAAAAAAAAAGTCTTTAGTAATGGATTATTAGGATCTCTGGATGAGTTATTCTGGTGGAACCCAGATCTTTAGAATGTGAACAGCACTGCCAAGGCACTGGACTCATCTCTCTGCTCCCCAGCTCAGCTCAGTTATGCACAAAGGTACTTTTCTAGGTGACATATCATGTTGTATTCCAAAGTACACTTTCTTTTAATTTACAACTTAATTTTCAACCTAATTCAGAAGATTGATACTATAATGCTATTTGCAGAAGTATTGAAATGTCAGTAAGTTTTATTGTAGTAATAAAGAGTATTCCATATATCACACACTCTATAGGGATCCTTGCTTTTTGCATAGATCTTCGTAGCAACAACTAGTGGCTAAATGCTGGCAATCATTAATTTTTAAAGGAGACATGGTTATGACGAGTTGAAGAATTAGGACTGGTGGTGAAGAATGAACTTTAATTTTTTGACACTTTTTTTTGGTTGCATACAAAGTTGAGGCGACAGCAAGATTATAAAAAATGGCCCAAATCCCAGGTTCCTAATACTTAAAGTGCTGTCTGCTCGTAAAAAGATTTTAGTCAGGGAGAGGCCATCTTTGAGCTGGTCGTAACAAATGGGTATCAGTGGCCCATGAAATAATCAATGCCACTAATCCATCCTAGGGCCTGCCAATATGTTAATGGCCCTGGTGCATCGTTATTGCTACAAGACCATAAATCATTCTAGTACCAGAATGCATTGCTGTTGAGGCCTCAAACCCCTCATCTGGAATAAAATGCTGTCTCCTAACAATTAATGTCCAGACATTTTGCCGCTTTGTGCCTTGATTGTTTTCAGATGTTAAAAAAGTAAGTAGGACAGATTGTAAATCAATAAAACGATAAGACAAAGTGTTTTAATAATGGGAAAGTTCAGAGTAAATCATAGTCCTGTGTTTATTATTGCTTTTTGGGGTTATAAAGAGTTACTTTCTACTACCCAGCAAGGCTACCAGGTTAACATGGGGCACCAAGTCCAGGGCTAACTTCCTGAATGTGGTTTTCTTCTGTCATGTTATGCTGAGAAGCAAAATTGGGCCAACTGGAGCTGCAGACCCGACTCTGTATTGTAGGACAGCATTTAGTATATGGTGGATCTGTTTTGGAATCAGTTCAATGAGGGAGTTTCCTGTTGGAAATAGAAAAATTAACCCAGCATAAAATGGTTTCTTTGGCAGCATCAGGTTTCAGATAGCCAGTATGATGAGATTTCAGTATGTGATTATTTGGCTATGGTGACATAGGTGATGTAATCATTTAAAACAGCACCCAAGTTGGTTTGGGGTATCTGGGAGCCTCTACTCATATTTCTTACCATTAACTTATCTCGCCTGAAAGGTCAACTTTGGCCATACAAATATATGTGCTAACTGTAGGCAGATCTAAGAGGATCTCATTTAGGAAACAGAGTTACATCCAATTGATCTGATTCTCTTTGGTCAGTGTCAATATGTTCTACTATTGAAGGTGTTGAGAAACACGATGGGAAGTCATTAACTCCACCTTGTATAGACAAAGTTTATTTGTGCCCATTATGGTGTTACTTCTTCTACAGCTGTACTTTCGGTGTGTACCACTGTGAATTAATGAAGGTTACATATTTAACCTGGAAAGGTAGCCTTGTCATTTGCTTGGGAGCAACAAGCCGAAGGGAAACAGCTTGTAGGGTGTGCTGTGAACCGGCTGGTGAACTGGATTCTAAACATGAATGGTACTGGGTACATTTAACCCAGGCGGAGTGCATTTCCTGTGCTAAGCTGTGTGCTGTAATGAACCAACCAAGGAAACAACCAAATGGAAACATCAGAATGTGGGGTCTTGGATACCTTTTGCTTTCATTTAGCAATGAAGTTGAAAAGACACCGTGTTCCCACCGTGTCACACTCTGAAACACACATTTAGCAACTGTCATGTAACAGGAGAAGGAAAATGGTCTTGACCTCTGCTGACAGGACACCCCTCTCTTGTGGTTGTATGTCCCAGTGCCTAGCTCTGATGGGTATTCAAAGTTTATTTTGGTGCTCAGGATATAGCACAGGAAAAGGCCAGAAAAACAGTGGCTTCGTATAGACAGAAAGACAATTAAAACTGATATGACTCTTAACAGAAGTGGTAAGAGCAGGCAGGATGGAAGTAATTTATTCAACGAATTGTCAAAATGCATAAAATTGCACTGATGTATGGTGTAGCGGTGGGACAGTGGAAAATTTGGTCGTTCTTTCCGTTGTGTGAATTACTCAGACAGGATGCCTCTGTGAAGTATGGGGGTTTGTTTAATGTTCTGACAACAATTTAGATCCTGTTATGGTTATTGCAGTGTAATGCTGTAGTAAAAATTGAACATGACACACCAGCAATTTATTATTTGTGTGTTTTTTAACCTTGAGTATCGAATTGTTTGTCCAAGCATATTCTTTGATTTGCTATGAAATTTATTGTTGATAAAAACAATCAGATTCCCATTAGAAGCAAAAAAAAATATTATTATTATTATTATTATTACTTGTTTTTGGTCATGAACCATAGATTTAGGGGAGAAAATTCAGACTAGGCTCCAGGACTTATGACAGGTATACTCATGACATTATATGGTAATTCAGCATGAAAGAATAATTGTGACACTCTACTTGGTTGTGGAGTATAATCGTGCTGTGAGGTTCAATTCACTGAAAGGCCAAATTATCTTCAACTACTTTAGTCTGACAACCTATAATGCTCTACAGAGGCAATTTGTAGACGTTTCACAGAGTGCCAGCAAACAGGGCTCCCCATTATGCCACCCATTAACAAATTTGTGTAGGGGAAAAAAGTAACTTTTCCATTTTCCTGACTGTTTTCAAGCTTTGCAACATAATAAACATTCAATAGTGGTATTTGCATTGCCATTTACTCTCTTTGTTTTAAAATTTATCGGAGGTATGGGAGGAGAGATTTATCTCTTAAGCTATGCAGCCTGAGAAATATTGATATTTTCTTTGACTTAAGCAGCAGTGTGGTGCAGTGGTGAGAGCCTGGCATTCAGAGGATCCCCCAGACCTTTGTCCTGCTCGTATGACTTTATTCACTTTGGACCATAGTTGACCCATCTCTAAGTTGGGAATTATAATACTCTTTGTCTAAGGCTGTTTGCAAGAAGGTTAAGATAAGGGGTTCTTGGTATTGTTCCTAGCAGTTGTAAAGACAATTAAGTGGGTGAAGTTCAGGAGTAGGGGAATGTCGGCCACTTTATACTACTGGTTTTAGGGAATGGAGCCACAGGATGTAAAAGTGGAGTCTCAGCCCTGTGACTTGTAGAATTTCCCTCCTGAGTGTGTATTATTTGGTTGCACCTGTCCATAGATGTCTGTCTCCAGAACAAAACCCAGGGCTATGCCAAAATGGATTTATTTACTTTTATCATCTCAAATACAAAATAAACACATTTGATTATCTTTAAAGAATGAAAAAGCTACTCTTGTGCTATAGAAATTTAGGGACACAATATATTTGATAATGTTTTTTAAAAAAAATCATTGTTCATAAATTATATCAGATGAATCCTAAGCATGTGGGTTATGTATGCAGGTGTTTGTGGATGTGGGGATGTGCAGAGCAGTTTGGCTGAATGTCCTAAATATTTAATAGGGTTTTTCCATTTTCTCCTGAATTTTGGGAACTGGGAGAATCCAATCCCCTTTCTCTTAAAGGCCGGTGCCACTTTGATCTTCGTCCTTTTGATTTATTCCTGTGATCTGCTGCTCATTTCCTAAGGTGGGCACTCCTAGATTGAAGTGGAATTTACAGGGGCAATAGTTTTGCAAAGAAAGGTTAGGAGAGCAGAAGTGGCCCAAGGTGTCCTCCTCTTTTTTGTCTCCTCTAAGCTCCGGGGGTCCTGTAAAAGGGTCTCACACCTTGGGAACAAAGGGGCCTGGGGATAAATCAGTCCATCTCCGGTAATTGATTTATAATTTATGATTTTATGAATTGTCAAACTTCCTACACCATTTTTGAGTAGGGTTGTGTAAATCACTCTGTGTCACACAATGATGTTAGTCCAGATGTCAGAGACTGACCCTTCTTTATAACAAGCCATTAGGCCTCACACCTGCTGCTTTCAGAGGAGGTAATGGCTTTTCTTAAGAATAGATTTAGATTTAGCCCTCCTTGTTAGAATCCAAGATGCAATATCCTTTTGGTTGTTCCTGCATAACTTGATCTAAATTTCAAGCCATTTAAAAAGAAAGAAATAGGACATTAACCTTTGTAATCATTTCTAAGGACTATATCTTCCCTTTTTGTTTGAGTGGGTGGGAGGGTTTCTGTTTGATTATTAAAGCTCTTTTTATTATAGCAAAACTTAGGGGACATTTCTGGAAACTTAGAGTTGAGATGTTGAATCAGTAGTCATAAGTTGAATATTTTTCTCTTCTTAAATTGAAAAAGAGAGAGTGTAGGGCCGAGCCCGTGGCGCACTTGGGAGAGTGCAGCACTGGGAGCGCAGCGACGCTCCTCCACGGGTTCGGATCCTATATAGGAGTGGCCGGTGCGCTCGCTGGCTGAGCGCGGTGTGGGCGACACCACACCAAGGGTTGCAATCCCCTTACCAGTCACGAAAAAGACAAGAAAAAAAAAAAAAGAAAAGAAAAAGAGAGAGTGTAGGGCCGAGCCCGTGGCGCACTTGGGAGAGTGCAGCACTGGGAGCGCAGCGACGCTCCTCCACGGGTTCGGATCCTATATAGGAGAGGCCGGTGCGCTCGCTGGCTGAGCGCGGTGTGGGCGACACCACACCAAGGGTTGCAATCCCCTTACCAGTCACGAAAAAGACAAGAAAAAAAAAAAAAGAAAAGAAAAAGAGAGAGTGTATGTGTGCGTGCAGCCCTCGCCTTGTGGCCAGAGGTCCTGTATGCTGGGCAGTTGGATTTCCGATGTGTGGCTGATATCTCTGGGGGACTGTGAAGAGAGTGTAAACAGTTTGGTGCAATCAGTCAATGCTACTGGAAAAATCAACCTAAAGTTTACATGCTGTAGGGCGAGGGTTAGTCACCCCTTCTCTGGCACAAAGGAAGGCCCGAGCCTGGAAGGCATGGACGAAAACAGGAAGGGCTTGTTAACAGGGGTGACACATTAAGCATGAATGCCATTACAGTGGGGAAATTCATAGGGAGAGGAAAAAAGTTGCTGTTGGGGTTGGTGGTGAGTGGGGGTAATAGATTGTTTTGCAGGTCTGGAGTCCCAGTGGCATAGTTAAGGCCACGCTGGAGCATTCATGTTTACACTTAATGCTCTCCCACGTAATTTCGGCTGAACGGTGGCTGACTTACTTAGCATCCATAGGTGAGCCACCTGCAGAAAGGGCATGTAGGTAGATTATTGTTGACTTTATGGTTATGGAACCTAGCTAATCAGTGTGCCTGCTGGGCTATAACTTGTTATGCCTGAGTGGTTTTTACACCAGGTCTTGAGATTTCTTACTGGCAAAAGGGAAAAAACACTCATTTTTCATGACCATGGCCCCTTCTGGGAGGGAAGCTCTCATCTCATGTGGAGGGAAAATACAGTGGGTAAAATTCATGATACGGAGGTTTCCCGCATGTTTGAAATATGACCAGTATGCCTACTTAGCCCTCCTTTTAGAGGGCTGTGCGGTTTCACAGAATGAAGGCTCATGTATCCTAACAAGATAAGCCGGCCACGGACTGGGAGGTATATTGCTTGCTGTGTTCTGGGATTTTTGAGATAACATCAGTCACTCCCCACATCCAACGAGTTGGGGAGCCAGTTGTGGGTACAATAATATACTCATTCTTCATTTAGAGCTTGAGTTACTTTCAGATGTGAAGAAATTTTTGTTCTGCTGCTTTCTCGGTTTTTGATAATGCAGGGTTCTAGTCCACAAATAGGCCAGTACATGATGCCTGGTAGTACTACCTTACAAATTGCTTTGACCTTTGACATCCTGGTAAAGGTCACTGGTTAATTTTGCATTGTGTACTGCCTGCTTCACTAGCTTTCAAACAGCTGTATTCCCTGGAGTAATTCTGTGAACAATGTCCCTGGTGTTCAGGTTCTAGCTTCTTCTTTGGTATTTATCTTTGCCATCGTTTACCTGATTTTTCTCCTCTGTGGTGATGCTGTGTGCATGTTTCCAGAGGATGGAATCTCGATCAGTTAAAAAGCGTAGGAGATATGAAAGGTCAGCATGACAAATCTGTCCTCTGAGCATGTGTATGTGTGTTTGGGAAGCTGAGCTCAGCTGACTATGGAAGACAAATAGGGAATGTGAAGAGTGCTACCTCCACAGCCTTCAAGTTGGAATCAAAATATCTATTGGGGGGAATATGAGTGTTAGGGCATCGTATTAGAAATTCAGAAGAGTGATAGTCTTGTCTTCATTTGGAAAGGTCACAGGCTTTATTTGCAGTAAGACATGCATATAGTTATTGCTTGCTTTTATGTTCTCAGTCTTTTAAAATGTGTATTATGTACCCACACCATGTATATTTTATGGATGCTTATTTTAACCAGCAAACACATTCTTTAACGTGACAGTGCAAAAAAATATCTTCTGATATGGTTTTAGCAAGTTATTTTACATAACAAAGGAAGATGATAGTCTGGGTATTTCTGTTTCCCTCTGTTAATTCCTTTTCTATTTTTTGTTTTGCGAAGCTGAAAAAGGACATTTATAGAGATGGTTTGAGCTTTTCTAATTTGATTTTATTGTTGTATACCTGTCTCTACTAAAAATGCTAATGTTGTCTGTAGGAAACTACACCTTACATTTCAGTCTGCTCCATAGATGGGTTTGTTTCCTGGAGTTATCTGCTTTTTTGTGAATCATTTGATTCAAATTTGCATTCAGGCTATCTTTGATTTTTTTTTTCCCCTTAATAAGGGGAAAATGGAAAAATAACTTTTTTTTGAGTGTCTACAAGAAGCCAGGCACTGAATTATACATTATTTCATTTAGTTTTCATAATAATCCTCTGAGGATATTGTGATCCCAATTTCACAGATGAGGAAACTGAGGTTTACAGAGGTTAAATAACTTGCCAGAAGACATATAACGAGCAATCAGTGAAACTGGGCTGGAAATGTTGGTGTGACTCCAAGGCCTATATTTTTTTCCATGGCACCAAACTGTACAATCTTTCTTCTAAACACACACAACATCTCTATCTGCCTAGAAAGGAGACACCAAGTAATAAAAATCCAGACCAACAATGAGGAATGCATTATATGAAAAGTGGTAGGATGTACCTCTGTGAGTAACCTGTCAAAGTGGACTGATCATTAAGGGCTAAATTACTGTGCAGATCAGAATTGGTCAGAAGAGCTGGGGAGTAGGTAACGTAATAGGACCTGTGAGCTTGATCAGAGCCTTAGAAAAGGGTGTGTCAGGTGTTACAATGTGCACATGCATATGCTGTGTTTCTGGGACTGGGAGGCATGAAGCCTCTGTGGAGAAAAGGCCTTGGGATGGTGGCTAATAGGGGTAGAGTGAGTATTTTTAGTAGATGGATAAGTTGGTCTGTGCGTGTATGAGGCAAGGGTGGTGGTGGTCTCACCACCCTGCCACCATCCGTGGTGCAACTGCCGTGCTCAGCTCCTCTCACTGTGCTGAAGTCCTTCCTGCCTTCTCACCTCTGTGCCTCTGCACATATTGCTCCCTCTAGCTAACTCCTGTTCATCACCTTCAAGTCTAAGCTCAAATGTCACTTCCTCCAGGAAGCCTTTTGTGATTTCCCCATTAGGTCTGGTTTCCTGGCTATAAGTTCCCCTAGCCCTCTCTCTTCCCCCATCATGATATTGGTTACATTGTATTATAGTAACTGATGTCATTGTTTCCCTCACCAGACAGGAAACTGCTGGGAAGGGAGAACAGTTAGCAGAGATGTACGTGTGTAGATAGCAGAATCATTTTTGAATGAGTTAATGAATGAATATGTCTAAATTTTATTAGTCAACTAGGGGCAGCCAGGTAGTTCCATATATCCATGGAAGCCAGAACGAAGGTTCATTCGCTGGTACTTTGGCACAGTGGGGCATACTCCCCAGATAAGACAGATTTGTCAGCAGGTCCCCAGGTTCATGCTTCACTGTCCTCTTGGGAATTTGTGATCTTTATTTTGGGCAATATGAGAGTATTTGATCATTTTATCTAGACCTTCTGGTGGGGAACATCCTGGGATGGGAATACTTGGTGCGAGTTAGCAGGTTCTAGAATTGCTCAACTACCCTGATTAATTCACATGTGACCGCAGAAACCAAGAGTGTTTAGTTTCTTGGGGTGAGAGGAGCAAGCAAAGAAACTAAATCATTAAAACACTAGGATAGGAGGGGGTTTACATGGCTGCGTATATTGACTTCAGTGGACACTCCTTGTGTCTCCGTGTAGCCTATCATGATTGAACAAGGATAGGACACTGCAGGTAGACCCACAAACAAGTAGAGATAGGATGACTTCTCTCTCTCATGTGTCTGATTGCTTTTAACGCTTCCCGATGCCGTTCTTTCTCATAACACACCACTAAAATTTTCCTTTTATATTTTGCCCCAAAGCCACCGTGACCCACATCATTCTTGGTGATGTCTGAATTTAGTGACATGTACCTTTTTTTGGGGGGGGGATATGATATGAACTCAAGTTGCCCTATACAGCAATGCCTTTCTCTTATTCGCACTAAGATTTATCTTGTTCTAGGACCTTTCTAGAATTTGCTTCCTGGAATGTAAAATTCTGTTTATGCCTCTCCAGTTACTGCACACCTGCCCTACTTAGTGTCTTCAAGGTCAAGAGTGTGCAAAGACATTGGAGATCCCATTCTGGCTGGGGAGCCTGCAGCCCTCTGAGGACTGCTAAGGTTGGGTTTTCCAGCTTGTTGATGGGCCCATCATGTAGGACCAGACAGAGAGAGAGGCAGCTGCAGTTGGAATGGATCACATCTGTGCACCTATGCTCCCCTCTTATCTCCATAGCCTGTCACTCTGTCACAGAAGGAAATTAAACTGGCCTGGCATGGGTTGCTCTCTACAGAGCCTGCTAGTTGTTCCCCACACCCTGGGCTTTTCTAGGTGCGTGCAGATTGATTGTCTTATGATTTATACACAAGAGCCACCAACTTTCCTTTTGAGATTTGAGTTTCTTATGTAGATCTTAAGCCTGTAACCTTTTTTTAAAGAAAGAAAATAAACTCACTTCTTCTTTCTATATCAAATTAAATATATAGGAGACTCGTTGGGAAGGAGAAAATTAAAAAAAAAAATCCAAGCCCACCTCTGCTCATACTGATCTATACTTTTTAGCAGTTATTTTTGAGAGAGTGATTTATTTACACTGACAGCTTGTTACTTATGGTAGCTGCTGCGAGCTTCTGAAGTAATCTGATAACGTCAAAATGTGAAGGGAAGCTATAGGCTTTACCTTGACTGACTTGCTATAAATCATGTACATTGCTGCTGTCTATATAAGGATGCTTGGGTTGATACTGATGGAAATACAAATCAAATACAACACATGGCAACCCAATTCAGAGCTAGAGATTTTGGATTAAGCCTATTGGATTCATATTTTTAAGTGAAACAGAGCAGACATACCAGGTTGTGTTTTGAAACTTCACAACTCTCTGATATGTGGTACCTTCAAGGACAACAGCTGCCTGGAAATGGAAGTACAGAGAGGTGACTCGTCGTGTGTTTTTGATCCTCTATTCATTCAACACACTTTTTCCTTTATTATTTGTACATATCTATGGAGTACAGAGTTGACTATCAGTATCTGTGTACAGTATGTGATGATCAAATCAGTTTTATTAGAATGTTCATCATTACAAATCGTAATTGCTCTTTGTGTCCCTTACCCAATTACTCCTTATCTCCCCTCTCCCTGCCTCTTCCCCACCTCTAGTAACTATAGGTCTGTTCTTTCCTTCTGAAAGTTCAATGTTTTATCATGGTCTGTCTGTCTTTGTTCTTAGCTGACATTTATGGGTGAGGACGCACAGTATTTCTCTTTCTGGGCCTGGCTTATTTCATTTAACATTTTTTCCAAGCTCATCCATGCTGCTGCGAATGGCAGACTTTTATTCTTTTTTTATGGCAGAGTAGTATTCCATAGTGTATATATATACACACACACAACATTTTCCTTATCCAGTTGTCCGTCAATGGACATTTATGTTGGTTCCATATCTTGGCTATTGTAAATAGAGCTGTGACGAACATGAGAGTGCAGGTATCCCTTTGACATGATGATTTCCATTCCTTTCGATATATGCCTAGAAGTGGGATTGCTGGATCACATGGTAGTTGTAGCTGTAGTTGTTTGAGTAACCTCCATACTGTTTTCCATAATGGCTGTACTAATTTACAGTCCCTTCAACAGTGTAGAAGAGTTCCCTTTTCTCCACATCCTCACCAGCATTTGTTATTCTCAGTATTTTTGATAATAGCCAGTATAGCTGGGATGAGATGATATCTCAGTGTGATTTTGATTTGCATTTCTGTGATGGTTAGTGATATTGAGCATTTTTTCATGTACCTGTTGGTCATTTGTATGTCTTCCTTTGAAAAATGTCTATTCAGCTCCTTTGCCAATTTTTAATTGGATTATTTGGGTTTTTTACTGTGAAATTGCTTGAGTTCTTATATATTCTGGATATTAATCTCTTGTTGAATGTATGGTTTGCAAATATTTTCTTCCATTCAGTAGGTTGTCTTTCCACTCTGTTGATTGTTTCCTTTGCTGTGCAGCCTTTTTAGTTTATCTTCCCATTTGTTTATTTTTTCTTTCATTGTTTATGCTTTTGGGATCTTATTCATAAAATCTTTGCCCAGTCCTACATCCTGAAGTGTTTCCCCTATGTTTTCTTCTAGGAGTTTTATAGTTTTAGGTCTTATACTTAAGTCTTTAATCCATTTTTGACTTCATTTTGGTATGATGGATCTAGTCTCATTCTTTCACGCATGGATATCCAGTTTTCCCGGCCCATTTACTAAAGCAGCTGTCCTTTCCCCAATGTGTGTTCTTGGTGCCTTTGTCAAAGATCAGTTGGCTGTAAGTACCTGGGTTGATTTCTGGGTTGTCTGTTGTGTTCCATTGGTCTGGGTGTCTGTTTTTATGCCAGTACCATGCTGTTTTGGTTACTATAGCTTTGTAGTATAATTTGAAGTCAGGTAATATAATGCCTCTGGTTTTATTTTTATTTTTTGCTCAGGATTGCTTTAACTATTTGGGGGTCTTTTGTTATTCCACATGAGTTAGGATTGTTTTTTCTATTTCTGTGAAGAATTTCATTGGTATTTGAACACCTTCACTATATTAGTCAGAGGAACAGGATGACACTGTTTTAACTATTTATTTGTAAATGTGTTTGACTATGTAAGCTCCAGGAGGGTAGAACTTTGTCTTGCTTGCCACTGTATACTGAGTGTTTAAAATAGTACTTGGCCCATAGTAAGTGATCACTAAATGTTTGTTGAATGAGAATAGGAAGCTAAGAGTTTGAATATTAGTGCTCAAATATTATAATATTTGAGTATTGAATATTAGTGGCAAAATCCTGAAATCATTCCCCAGGCAGAAAGAGTCATTTCCATCTCTGGACCTTCTACAGAGTCCTCCCTAGTCCTTTCAGTAGATTTCTAGTAAAGCATTTTTTTCTATGTTGTAATGTAATCATTGGTTGATATCTTTGTCTCTTCAACTATAGAGTGAATTTTAATAGGGCAGAAACTATGTCTTATTAACCTTGGATTTCTCAGGGCCTGGTACATGAGTATCACTGAATAATTGTTTGTAAAATTGTGTGATAGAATTCTTGTAAAATTAACCACCTATATCTCTCTATTTTTACATGTACATAATAATATTGAAAATATCTGAAGTATATGCATTAAATCCTAACAAGGCTCATCTTGCCACGTACTGTGGAACATTATTTTTTTTATCATTCCTTTGGTTTATTTGCATTTTCTAATTTTTCCAGAGTGATTAAGTATTATCTGTGAAATGAAGTGTTAGTAAAGGGGAAATAATTTAAGTTTTTTCCCCAACACTTTTACTTTACACATGAAAAGATGAATTTGTGAGATTTTTTGTGTGTAATAATTTTTTATCAGTTGGTTCAACCAAATGCATCAGGGGAGTTTGCTGAGTAATGGAATCCATTAGTAAATGGAGCACCTACTCTCAAATATGTGTTTGGTATAAATCTGGATACTTAACTATGGGTGTGCTTAAAGGGAGGCACACTTGCATTTGGAAAGCAAGCATTAATTGATGTGGAATACTAAACCATGGTCGGAACACTAGGGCAAGGATCAGGCTCTCCCTAACATTTGCAGATTCTTGGGCAAGAATACAAATGGAAGCCCACACACCAAATATCTACATATTTAAAGTTATAAATCAAACTAACAATGTTAAATAACATATGCTCTATTCTGTTATCATGAAAATATTCTTTCCTTAATGAATTGGAAGTCCAGATTGCAATTTAGGATTTTCTGCCTCTTGAGGAGCTAGAATGTAGCAGCATGGTGGAGCCTGCTCTGGGTTCCCAGCCATCCCCCTTCTTTGTGCCCTGGCTCTCTCTTGTACTGTGAGGAGCCTCTTACTCTTGTGTTGGATCCCACAGCCTGCATGGCCAGACTGCATGTCCATTCTCAGTTTGTCACAAATAGCCATCCCTCAGGCCTAGGGTTGCATACACTGGTTTACTTTTGTAGGATAGACCAGGGATAGAGTTCTGGATACCTCAAGTGGATCTTAGAAGATGGGGGGCACACTCTGGCATGCTTCTGGGCCTGAGGACTTCTTATCCCATGAGGAGGGATACAGCCTGAAGAAGGCTAGAGCAGGGCCCAGGGAGGGGTCTTCTCCTGCTCAGGCCTGAGAGTTATACTGCTGGTGATAAGGAAGTGCACTGGGAAACTAATGCTTTATGGCTCCCAATTTAAGGACAGGCCCCATGCTTCTTGAATAACAGGCACAGAGATCACCTTAGATTTAGACCAGCATTCATAATAATCTAGTGGTCTTGAATTTCAGTGTGTGTAAGAATCTCTCTGGGTGGATTAAAATGAATATGTGAACTATGTTACAATGAACTGCTTGTGCCCCACATGTCACTGTGACAGCCATGCTCAGGCCACCAGCTAATTCCCAACTTTAAAGAATGCATGCATGGAATGCACTTAGCACAATGGTAGGCTCTGAATAAATGGTAGCTCTGTCATTGTTATTACTATTTTTATGAACTGATTTCTGTGTCTTACCATCCTAGGCAGGCCAGGCATGTTGTATAATTTTCTGCTGTTTGAGTGAGAACTGGGAAGGGGTATGTATGACTCACATTTGTCATTGTCATGTTTGTCATGATTACCTGTCAGCATCAGGTAAACTGCTCCCATCCTGTAAACATGTCCTTCATCTCCTTACCCTGACTTCAGGAGCAGGCTCTCATGGCCTTTCTGTTTGAGTGCCACAGTTTGACTCTCTTTCCCCACAAAGAGTGAGCAAAAATGAGTGGGACTTTTAATTGAGATGATAATGTGGCCTGTGATTGAGGTGGAATGAGGGGTCTGTCACGCGTTAGTTTCTCACCTTGGAGTTCTTTTCACTGTGCCATTGCTGGAACAGAAAAGAAGGGAAAGGGAACTCTCTGTGGGAGTTAGCAGAGAGGAGGGAAGGCAGTTTTCTCTCTTTTAACATCCTGTATCTTTAAGTAGGGTTAGGGTGAGTGGGGAGGATAAGGATGTTGGAAATAGAGGGAGGAATTTTCTTTAAAGAAGGAGACTTCTCAAACCCTTTCCCTTCAAGATTCTTACTTTGGCTTGGGCCCATCCAATTCTTTCTACCATCTGGGAGACACAGGGAAGATGGTTTCTGGATTTGCATGCTAGTTGAGGAGCCCAAGTTAGATGGCTCGTTCTTCTGTTGCCACCTGACTGCCCAGGTGTGGGGTATTCTGTTGTCTTCTATTCTCCTACTTGCTTCAAGTATTACATTTGGTTTTCGAAGGTGATATGAACTTGGAGGAATAAGAAACATTTAAAAAATAATAGGACTGAGCCAAGTAAGGGAGAATATCCAATGGTTATTGAGAGAGAGGGAATGAGATCACACATGGCATGATATAGAATGGCCACCAGGGCCACCATGGAGGGAAGAAGCAGAATTGTCAACCTCTGACATCCCCACCATGTTGTTTGGTCTCTGGGGAGGAATGAAAAGTCACAGGATGAGTATTCAGGAGACCTGGACTATAGTCCTGGAAATATCACTTGTCCAAGTCTCAGTGTCCTTATTGTTTAGACTAGAAGATCTTTCATTTCAGCTCTAAGAATTTGTCACTCCATAGGTTTTAGTTTTACCAGTATATAAGGAATTACTTGATGCTCTGAAAATAAATTGGTGAGTTGCCATTGATTCATTAATGTGTTCATTTGCTCAGTGAATGTTTATTGAGTACCTGTTCTTTGTTAGGCACAGTACTGGTTGCTGGGGACACTGAGGTGAACAGGACAGACATAGATTCCCCTCTCATGGCACCTATTATCCTGCAGGGAAGCCTGTCTACATGGCTCAACAAACCCAGTGGGCCATAGTATCAGAAAACAGGATGGAGGGGGTGCCTGGGATTAGGAGAAGAAATTAAAGAGTTTTAGGACAGGAATCAAGCATTTTTTTTTTCTTTTTAAGTCTTTGCTCAAATGTCACTTTCTCAGAGAGACCCACCCTGGCCACTCGATTTAATGCTGCAGCCTGCGCCTCTGTGGTGCTACTGACCCTCTCTTGCTGCTCTACTTTTTCTCCTTCCCGTCCCACCACCCCTACCCCTTACCACCTTCCAGCTTATGATATAATTTACTTATTTATTAGGATGATTGCAGAGTGTCTGCTTGCCTCATGCTGGAATATATGCTCCACAAGAGCAGAGGTCTTTGTCCTCTTTATTCACCAGTGTATCTCAGGTGCCTGGAATAGTAGTAGGCACTCAATCAATATTTGCAGAATGGATTAAGTGACTGTATGACTGAGGAGTTCAGTAGAGTATTATAATGAGGCTGGAAAAAACTTGGTATATTATTCAGTAAGTCATTAGTCCTGAGAAATTGATGGCAGTAATCTACCAATGTTATGAAAGTCTTTTGTTTTGAGGGGTGTTGATATATAGTGGCAAATGAAAAGTATTTTTATTGGTAAAGTGTGGCAGACCACAGGATAAGCCAGCATCTAGCTTTGCTCGAGGAAGACCCTCAAGTGTTTACCTGGTTAGACTGAGTTAAGCTGTCAGAAATTCTTTTGATCTTTACTCCTGTTTAAAGCAAACAATCAACAACAACACAACAGCCAAACCAAACTCCTAGATTAATGCTGATGTATATTCTCAGTGGGGATTGCTGTGACGTGCTGTGCATTGCCTCCTGGGTGGCCACGCTGGGAGCACTTGCTCCTGTGTTCTGCTATGATTTGAGGCTCTGGGCTCTTTCTTCGTCAAAAACTTCTCTTCACATTAGCCCAAAGCACACTTTTCAGATTGTTGAAAGAGAGTGTTTCTTCTCCAACCGTGGGTTTGTGTGACACTGTTATAGTCGTCCCCAGTCAACAGACAACAGAAGACACTATACACTACTGTAATGGATTGAATTATGTCCCCCCAAAACTCACTGAAGTTTGATTTGTGTCCCCGCGTTTCATGTATTAGAAGCTTAATCCCCACTGTAACTGCTGAGAGTGGGAAATCCTATTACGGTAATTGAAAGGTGGAGCCTTGAAGAGGTGATTAGTTTGTAGGACCGTGCTGTAGGGAGTGGATTAAAAATGGTGGTCAGGGGAGTGTTTTGGAGGGCATTAAAAGGAGAGCAAATGAGGAAGTTGTTCTCTTGCTCTCTCTCTGCTCCACCATTTCACTATGTAATACCTCTGTGTCATTGTCGCCACCACTAAGACCCTCACCAGATATGTTCCCTGCACTTTGGACTTCCTAGCCTTCAAAACTTTAAGCAATAAATTTTGCTGTCTTTCTAAAATACCCACTTCCATGTATTTTATTACAAGCAACAGAAATGGACTAATACAACTATCCTCTCAGCATGAGATTGACTGGTTCACCCAAGTTTTCTCAGAAGCAGCAAATCCTGACTCCGTTTACCTACAGACATGGAGAGTCTGACACATTTTGTTGCTTGTAAAAAACAAAAACCAAAACCTCTTAACATCTGTCCACCATAAAATGCTTCCATGTTAATTATGAACTTTTGTGTGTAGGGGTAGTGGGGAATGGGAAAAGGGGCAAGCCTGGGGGAGGAGTGAGGGGCAAAGAGAAATTCTAAAGGACTGTGTACATCAGCTTCCTCCCCAAACTCTTGTTTAGTAAACGAAGGCACGTGAAAGCAGAACATTTGGCACTTTGCACCAATATTATGGTGTAAAATTATAGTTAGGAATATTGTGTAAAAACCGTAATAGTTTGCAGTTATAGCTATGGTGAGAACAGCAGGCAAGACTATAAGCTTTAATTTATGTTGTGCTTTGGACATTTTTCAGAAACTATTTACCCATTACCTCTTAGGTCAGTGGCCTAATAATGCAACAAAGCACTTTTTGAAATTGCAGATAATTTTCAGTGCTCAGATCTCTGTGTAGTATTGATGGGGAGGGTGGTTGATTAGGACCTTGGGAATTGTGCTTGATGGGAACAATCTGGAAGGAGTGAAAAATTATTAAACACACACAGCGGGAGATGGAGGATTTACCATTGTCGTGCGGTGCTATTAATTCTCATTGCTCGGTACAGCAGCTTGATTGCATACTGTGAATACTGTTTATTGGAGAATGGGTACAATTTTGCTGCAGTTGTTGTAATGTAATACTAAATGCTAATTAGGCTTCTAACAATAATTAGAACCTCTTGCCAGACTTAGAAATAGAAACACTCAATTGAATTTACAGAAACAAAGACCTTTAAGCTACGCCAGCAGCAGCTTCGACTTCAAGAAGTTTTTTACATTTTAGTTACAGAATTGCCAACACACACACACACACACACACACATTTTTACAGCATGCATAATGAATTCATTTATGTTCTTGATAGGATTATTTTCAAAATGAGATAAAGCAAATCCGCTCCTCCCCGTCAGATGAATAAAAACTAGAAACACAGGTATAAACCAAAATGCACCTTTGTTGCCACGCAGACGCCAACCACCATGCTGTTAGTAGGGAGGCTGAGGCAGGGCTGGGATGGGGAACTTGGGTGATGTGTATGTTGGGGCCACTCTGAATGCTTCAAGTTTTCCTTGAACCCCATGTTGTATCTCTTCCTATGTACATGCACACATGTGCACACACACACTTGTGGCTCAAATACCACCTGGTTGCCAGCATTGATTCATTGGATCAACTCCCTAAGTTGCCTTCATAAAGCTCTGTCATCAGTCAGGAGCAAACCAAACCCAGAGAGTCCTGAAGGGATAAGCTCTTCTTTGGTGCTTTGCTTTGTCAGACCTTTCTAATCTACCAGAAAGGCAAAACTCTCAGCATAGTAAAGGAGTGTGTCAGATGTGTTCAGCAGTGAGAAATAATTAGCTGAGGATTTCCCTGGCATTTCCCGAGCCTGTGGATTCACCCTGTCATCACCCGGCAAGAGTGTTGGGCCATCCCAGGAATGTGGCCGTGGCACCTCAAGGAGTTCAGGGGGGCCTGGACATGTTTCTTGGCACTGAAGTGTGTCGCAGCACTGTGATCTCAGTTTGTTTGGCAGCAGTTGAGCAAGGCCTTCATTGTTGGGGTATTGATGCTGTATTTAATTTCCTCATCCTGTATTGTTTTGTTTTTGAACCTAGAGATACAAAGACATAAGCAAACCTTGTTGACCCTCCCTTCAAAAATACACCATATGAAACAATCGAGAATGCCTTCCCCCTTTTAATTTCAGCCCAACCTAAGTTGACTGGCAGTTCTTCAGTCTAATAATTAGCTGCTTGACATGATGTATCATGTTCCCCCTTTGTCTGCAGCCATCATAGTAATAGAAATAAAATCCTGAATCCCTACTCTGAAACAGTATTAAAGGAACTTATACTCCATGCTGCTGCACTGGTGCCAAATTTCTGGATGAAGTGAGTTTTTACAGGTTTCACCAGTTACTGGGAAACAGGTTTTATGTTGGAAACACTGGAAGCACAGTTTTGCTCCAGCCTCCAGGGTGAGGCATGGCAACTCTAAGCAGAGAAGCAATTTCCTGATTTCTCTCTGGTTTAGGTTATAGTGACCATTTTTATAAGCTGTTAAGAAATGACATTCATAGAAACTTTCACTTTTGTGTACTTATTAATATTTCATCAAACTCATCAAACACAACCCCTTCCCTGAAGCAAGTGTCTCCTCCCCCCACCCCAGGTAAAATTCTTTTTTTAAAAAATTAATTTTGAGTTCCTTTCATTTTTGTTTTTGACCTTCTCAGCTCGTCTCCTCTTTACCAGAGTGCTCCCCCGGCTCTGGGGACACGGGGGCTCCCCAGGTCAGTGCCTCCTCTCAGAGACGCTTGGTTCGGGTTCTCTCTCTGCCACTCGTTGGTTTGAAAGAGGCCTCTCTCCTTCCTTGCCTCACTTCTGGACTCCCCTTGTCCTGTACAAGTTTGGTGAGTTGACTGGATTCCCTCCTCTCCCTGATTCTTAAACAGTGATGGCGTGGTCTAATGGTTTAACTGGGAAAAAATCAATTGTTGATAGAGATCTCATAAGTTCACACCAAATCTTAATATTCAGGACAGAAGAAGTCATCAATAAATAATCAATGACTAAAAATCTTTGACTGTGGTGGCAAATTTCTTCGTGCCAGAGAGTGCTGTGTGGGATGCTTTAGGTTTGGCCCTAATGGAGTTAAATCCAGCTCTGCGACCAGGGGCGAGCTGCGCACACTCGCTTGCCTTGCAGTTTACATGAAGTATACCAGTGAAATTTCTAAGGAGGTGCTGTGGGAGCATTTTAGTCCGCACTTTAGCAAATACCTTTGATAGCCAGAGGTGCTCACGTTGTGGTTTTCCCTTTCTGAGGAGTCAGTTTATCTCACACAGGTCTGCTGAGAGTCAGTGAAAGATGAGGCCTGGTAAGTCAAATGCTTTCCTTCTATTTTCTGGTTACATTTTTCTTGTTCACAAGTCAGTGGCACCTGCAAATGGAAGACTTGCTGAGGTAGCACCTGGCTGATTAGCAACTTTTGCTTGGTCCCACTCACACACTGACCATTAAATTACCTCCTATCATGCCTGGGCCGTGCCGCCGCTGCCGAGAGCAGGCAGGGTCACTTCAATATGGCTGACATTGTCTGTGTTTTCCCACCGCATGTCACATGCAACCGGCGCGGCGACTTTGACAGAGTACCGCAGGGTGACCTGGTAGTCTCGGGTCAGAGTGAGAGAAATTGGTGTTGTACTAAGATGTATGTTAATACATATATTATTTATATGGGCATTAGCGAACGCTCCTGTTGCCTCAGCACAAGCCCAGGCCCAGAGATTGGCCTTGGGGTTTTTGTAAGCTTACTTTATCATGTTTCTCCCCACCCCCTCCTTGCTCATGAATAATTAAAAACTTAAATTACTTGCCATGTACAAAATTCATATGCTGGGGAAAATAGCTACATGAAAATTAATTTTCTGTTCTGTGAGACTGACGGGAAATCAATTAATCTTGATGTATTATTTTATGCAGAACAGGGTGCAAGAACCTGCGGAGAGAATGGCTACAGCTGTTCTTGTTGGTTGGGCCATATATTATCGTTGGCGGGTTTGACAGCTTCTGAAGGAAATGGCTAAGGGGTATCAGGCAGGTGAATCAACTGTAAAAATTTATTGGAGGATACAAACTGTTTCCAGGGGACTGATATAAAACTCACACTTGAGAACTGAAGTATTGAATGTTTTTGTGACTGAAGCAGCTTGTTGTCAATATTTATAGCTTTTCTCTTTGTTACATGTCCTATTTGTTTGATTAACTAGTCAGATGTTAGTGTCTGTCGGTAATTTATCTGTTGTGCCTTCTGTAGCATTTTTGATACATAAAGATTTACCACTAGATAAATAAGGCAGCTCACACAATGCAATATGCTAAATAAAATGACAGAGCTGTTTACAGCGTGTTACAAGTTTTATAACTCACGAGGTAGATTAGTAACTTTTGTTTGCTGGTGTCACTGTTATTTGAAACATGTCTCAATGTATTAAATACTGTGGGGGTAAATAAGGCTATCTTAAATAAGCAGAGATTATAATCAACACATACCTCATGGTAAATCAGTTAAGAGGCTCTATAAAAACGTTTATGTACAACCATACATAATGCATACATTTCTGAAATAAAATAAAACAAATGCATGCTTTTAGAATAGGCTGTAGTCACATTCCTTTCTCATGCCGTCGACATCAATTTCCCCTGTATATGATGGAGGTGCAGTGTTCAGACAAACGCTGACGCAGACAAACAGTAGCCCACAGCTGAGGGGCAGGTGACTTCTCTCCTGGGTTGGGGAGTGGCTGCTGAAAATGCACATGTGTACCAGTGACATCGCCAGTCAGTATGGGAGGATAGGGGGGCTGGGTGGTCAGGGTTCTCAGTCTCAATCTGAGTTCTCTTGGCATTTTAGGGAGCCCTACCTGATGTGTGGATTTAGGGAGATCCCAGGAGAATGAGAGTAGAGAATGCTTTACCAGGAGCCCCTCTGTGGCCACCTGTCCCTTACCCACCCCCCAGGCATTGGGGGCACTAAGAAGCAGTAGGGCCTTTGGCCTCCTAAGAAATTGACATGAACACTCAGGCCCTCTTATCCCCTCACAGAGACGTGGAATCTATCATGAGCCTGGTCATAAGCTCTCCAGATACCAGGCTCATGGAGTTTCATCTACGAATCCCAACTTTGGTTGGTCAAGGAGGCAAACAATAGTGCTCAGTAAATAGCACTTGAGACATGACCTGATTTGTGACTCAATTTCTTTTTTTTTTTTTTTTTTGTCTTTTTTCCGTGTCCGGCAACGGATCGCAACCCTCAGTGTTGCCCCCGCACCGGACCGGGGACAGGCAACGGGATCGCAAGCCTTGGTGCTGCTCCCGCGCCTCGCCCAGCCAGTGAGCGGGAACCGGTCTGCATGTGGGATCCGAACCCTCGGACGGGAGCGCCACCGCGCTTCCCAAGCGGCGCACCATCCAGTGCGCCACCGGGCCGGCCCTGTGACTCAATTTCTAATAATTCATAAATGACTCTGATGCTGGAGGAAGGGTCTGGGGAAGCCTGGTAGTCAGCTTTAACCCGTCTTGTCCTTTTACCAAGTTCTTGACTCCACCACAAGAAAGGATTCAGGAGCAGAGTGATGGTAGAAAGTGAGAACAGGTTTAATATAACAAACAAGAGATAGAGGTCTCACAGAGAGAATACGGTATAGCTCTAGAGACTGAGCAGGGCCCACACCAAGTTTAATACAAAAGTGAGAAGTACACGCTTAAAGTTTAGTACAGAGTGCAGGCTGGCTCAGAGTGAGCAGCCACCTGCTAAAAGGAATTTTAACACAAAAGTAAAGCATACACACCCCAGCCAGCATAGTGCTTGTTGGCCCTAGGAAGGTGAGCAATAACTCCACCTTCTGCTGGGATTTGGCTTTTTAGTTTCAGCATCTAATACATATTCATTTAAGGGGGTGGTTCCCAGTTATGTAACATAATCTTGCACAGGCTCAGTTGATCTCTTTTTGGAGCATGTTCATTGGTCAAATCCTATCACATGTAATGAATGTATTCAAGAATATTCTTTGCTCTTTAGCACCTCTAGTGGAAGGATAAATTCCACTTTACTGAGCATGCTTAGCTACCAGGGTTATATAACCTTTCTCTACTGAGCATGCCCAGCCACTGGATTTGCATAAGCCAGCCCCTTGTGGTCTCAATTTCCCCATGTTGGTGCTGAAAATAGGTCTAACAAGCAACAGTAACTTTCCTCTAGGGGAGGGCCTAGAAGAGGAGCCTGAGACTTGGGCAGTGACTTGAAATCCAGAGATGGGTCCTGTAACCCGAACCCAGGGAAACTGAGCACTTCCCATCTCTATCATTAATAGCACTTAATATTGAGGCCATTATGACAATTTGAGAGGAATAGCAGGAATACCTTGCATTGATATAGTACTGTTTACTCTTTTAGAAGCCTGTCATTAATATATATAATGCTATATATATTAATCAGGATGATCTTATATTAAGTTATGTTTATTAATCCACAAGAGGAACTTCTCTTGTTTGGCTAGTTTGGGGGGTGGGGGGGTGGGGATAGCTCTGTAACAAATTACCACACTTAGTAGCCTAAAACAATACCTGTTTATTATCCATAGGTTGGGAAATCTGGGCAGGCCTGCCTGGGTTCTCTGATTAGAGGCTTACAAGGCTGAAATCAAGGTGTCAGCCCAGGTGTATTTTCTTCTGAAGGCTCTGGGAAGAATTGCCTTCCAAGCTCCTTCAAGTTGTTGGCAGAAGGCAGCTCCTTGTGGTTGTAGGACTGAACTCCCTGTTTTCTTGTTGGCTGCTGGCTGGGGTTCGCTCTCAGGCCCTTTCCACATAGCTCCTCCATCTTTGAATGAACAATGGGGCCTTTCTCATATGGATTCCTCCTGTATTTCAATCTAGATGACCTCCCCTGTGTTTTCAGCCAGAGAGAAGCTCTGCTTTTAAAAAAAAGCTTCACAGGATTAGGTTAGGTTCACCCAAATAATCTCCATATCATAAGGTCAATTGATTAGTGACCTTAACTATATCTGCAAAATCCCTTTGTCATGAAACATAGCATAATCATGGAAGGAATACCAGGGGGCAAAGGTTGTGGCATTATCTTAGAACAGAGGTATTTGGTGTGATGTTTATGCTGTCTGTTTTTCAGAGCAACTGCATTCTTAATCCTTACCTTTTTCTTTTGTTGTCCCACAACCTGGCCTACGAAGAAGAGAGCCAACTCTGGATGGGTTCTATTGACAAGTACATGTGGAGACCTGCTGTACTTCTTGTTATGGACTGAATATCTGTGTCCTCCCTCCCAAATTTGTATGTTGAAATCCTAAACCCCAACATAATGGTATTAGGAGGTAGGACCTGTGGGAGGTGATTGGGCCTAAGAGTGGAGACTTCATGAATGGAATTAGTGCTCTTATATAAGGGATCCAAGAGATCTCTCTGGCTCTCTTTCTGCCATGTGAGCATATGACAAGAAGACAGCTGTCAACAATCTGGAAGAGGGCCCTCCCCAGAACCCGACCATGCTGGCATCTTGACCTTGAACTTCCATCTTCCAGAACTGTGAAGAATATTTCCATTGTTTATAAGCCACCTCGTCTATGGCACTTTGTTATAGCAGCCTGAACTAAGATACTTGCAATATGGGCAGCAGGAGGTTGAAAATCTCGGTAAGATGCATGTTTCTTGCTCTTTCCACAACAAAGCTTTTCATACATATACTCATGAGGTCATTAACTAATCAGGGCACTTGAGGACAGGTTCTAAATTAAGCAGACGTTAAGTGGGATAGTAAACCCCTGGCAGTTTAAGGGGGCAAGTGAAGGCTTCAAGAGAGGAAATGGTCATTGAGTCTTGGACAAGGCATACAGTTCAACAAGATGGAGAGGAAGGGGTAAGGGTACAGGGGGCAAAGAGCCCAACATGTTGGGGAGATACCGGGAAGTCAAGTTGAGCTACAGTAGTGGTTCCTACCCCAACTTCTGCAAAGGTGTGTTGCCCTCTGTGGAGGTGGGTGGGAGGTGCACTATGAAAAATAAGCAAGTGCTGATGGTAAGCCAGGTGGGGACAAACGTGTTTAAACCACATGAAGTTCTTTATTCTTACAGAAGCCTCTTGAAGGATTTGTGTCCTTCATCCTTACCTGCAACAAGCCTTTGTTGAGGGCCCTCTATTCTTAGTGTACAGGCAAATCATTCGGAACAGTGTGATAAGTTCTGTGCCAAAGGTTTGAAGCCCAGACTGCATATTGCGATCACCCGGGGAGCTTTGAAAAAGATACCAATGCTCAGGCAGTACCCCAGACCAACTCAATCAGAATTGCTGGGGATAGGGCATGAGGATTGGGAATTTACTGAAATGTTCTCCAGGTGATTTTAATACCACTCAGCCAGAGACCCACTTTACTATATGATCAATATGCAAAAAGTATTATGGGATCTATTCTGTTTCGGAGGTAGCATTTGAAGTGGAGTCTTGAAAATTGAGAAGTAGTTTATCAAATATACAGTGGGGGATGGGGAATTGCAGGCAAAAGTGGAGAGTCATGAACAGAAGCATAAGGATGGGAGGCTTGAGGTCTGCATGGAGACTAACGAGCCACCCCCTGTGGTTCATGCACCAGGGAGCTGGGAGGGCTGGTGAGAGATGAGGCTGCAAGGATTGGTTGGGGTGAACATTGAAATGAATGCAGTTGTACTTTGGAAAAAAAGAACCTTACCATCAAGACTTTGTCCTGATTCAGCCTGACCTTCCCCTCAGTTAATCCGAATTACTGAGGTTTGACTCCATGTTCACTTTCTCTGAGATTTGCTTTGATTTCTCTTAGAAGTGGAGCTGGTGTTTATTCTCCTAGCGGCTCTGTATACACACTCTGCCAGTGGAGTTGCCTGGGATGAGCGGTGGTCCTCTGAGAACTGTTTCCTGTTTGGTCTGGTAACTCCTAAGCCTGCCTTTCTTTCCTGCAGTCTGCCGTTGTGGAAATATGCAGTATTTGAAGTTTGGAGATCAATTTTTCATCCTTTCCTTAGTGAGTTAAAGAATATTTCAGCCACCACTGGAGACTAAAGAGCTCTGAGTTTTGAAATAGCTTGGGAAATATGCTACAGGCATCCCACCTCATTTTTCCTCTCTCTCTCTTCATTGTTTCATTTAATTAAAATATTGTAATGCAAGAAGAAGAGATGAAGCAAATATTTAGAGAAAGAAAAGGAAATGGGCTCATTTATAAACTGACTCTAAGCAAGCATGCGATGGTAGTTTGAAATAATTCTGAGCACTTAGTAAGGTAAACTTGAGATGTTCCTCCCACCTGAGAAGTGATAAAGAAAAATTGAGCTTCAACATAATTGTTAATGAAAACTGTGGCCAGCAAGTCCCCCTACCCCCCAAACAGTCCCCCAACCCAAATAAAAAAGTGGAACGTTTTTAGGTCCAAGTTTCACAGATATTAAGCATTTTGTGATATTACTTTGAGGGTTTCCTGAGCTACATTAAACTTGAACCACTAGGGTGTTAAGCATTTTGTGATGTTACTTTGAGGGTTTCCTGAGCTACATTAAACTTGAACCACTATTGGGCTCCACAATAAAATATACATGAAAAGGAATTGTGAGACATTGGCGGTTATGTGTTGGTGACAATTAGGTTACTGCTTTAAAAAATACATATCCTGGACACATCTATGGGAGCTTTTTAGGGAATTTTGAGTAGAAGTAGAGTAAAGGTGGTTGGTAATTTCTCTGGTTGCCTCTGGCAGGTGGACATAATTTAACAATACCCGTCAGATATGACAAATTGTTTTTGAGTTACATTAGGGCTTTAATAAGATCACATCTGTTCATATATCCTCCTTAACCACAGAGCCTGATTTAGAGAGTTTTCATACTAGTACAATATTGTTGTTTAAATATTTAGAGGGGTCTAGACATGTATGATAAAAGAATATGCTCTTGTGTATAAAAACACAGTCATTTTATTTTCAGTGTTTTTGCTTTCACGGACCTTGCATCACTTGCTGTACTTGAGTGAACCACATGTTGCTTTTGAGAGCCAGGAAGAGCATATTTCATTCTGTGGCAGAATTAGCATTCTAGGGCTGGACGAGAGCGACTCATCCAGCTCCCCTCCTCTTTGGGGTGGAAATCTGAGAAGGAGACAGAGTAAGGGAATTGTTTAGGGTTTCTCACCCCATTAGTGGCAAAGGCAGAACTAGAACTTAGGTCCACCAATTTGTAGTTCAGCGATCTTTTTGTTATGCTGGGGGTTCACGCTGGGCCTGAAAACGTGGCCATTGAAGCAGTAGGACTGGCTCATGTGTCAGCGTCCCTAGTGGCTGCAGTGCTTTCCAGAAGACATTCCTGGCCACTGGGGGGACAGGCTCTTTGTTATGTATTTAGATCCAGAGCCCAATCCTTTATATTCCTAAAATGCTTCCCTGCTCAAAGCCCTTCCTTTTGCCAGAGTATCTTCTGTCACTTCCTTGCCGACACGCACAGGTAGGTCTCTGTACTCTCCCTGACCATGTTGTGCCCATCTCATCTGTGCTCACACTGTCCTCCTCCTCCTGGAATGTGTCCTTCATGCTATTTTGGTTTTTTTTCATGTCCAGCATAAGCTCCATTTTATCATGAGGTCTTCCCAGCCTATAGCTGGGAACATGGAGTCAAACACCATTGGAACATTATTGTTACCTAAAACCGCAGACTTTAGTTGGATTCCATTAGTGTTTCTGTTAGTGTCCTTTTTCTGTTCCAGCATCCAATCTAGGGTCCAGGGTACCACACTACATTTAGTTGTCATGTTTCCGTAGTTTCCTCTGGTGTGACATTTCAGCCTTTCCTTGTTTTTTATGATCTGGACAGTTGTGAGGAGTACTGGTCAGGTATTTTGTAGAATGTGCCTCAATTTGGGTTTGTCCAATATGTTTATGGGTTTTGGGGAAAAGTACCACATAGGTGGCGTCATCACATCTCAAGGGGTACATGATACTGATATCATGACCTGGATTCTCACAAGTGATGTTAACCTCAATCACTAGGTTAAGGTATTTATGTGCCAGATTTCTCCACTGTAAAGTTACTCCATTCAGCCATTTTTCATATTAGTCATAATCCACCAGCTAGGTTAACTCTTGGGAGCAGGGGCATGTCTAATAATTTTTGTGTTTCTCATTGTTCCTAATGCCATGTCATGTTTTATGTAGAGTAAATGCTACACAAAAATTAGTTGAGAGGTCATTAAATAAATAATTTCATTTCAGACTGGTGGAGGTGTTTGGTTTAAACAAACCAAAATAACATTTCAGCTCACTGAATTCTCCCAGCAGCAAGTTTGGTGATCTTGTTTCACTGCACTTATGGGGTAAATCATAAAATGACTTAAAATTGTTTTAGTCCAGACTACCATGAAGAAGCAATTATTTGCTGTCTCTGCTAAGATCAGAGCTTCTAGTCCAGGACTCAGGAAAATCTGAGTGTAAATTAGGGAGGCAGCTTTGTAGCTTCTGCTGACTAGCAGCAAATGTGTCCCTATTTGCAGAGGCTCTTACAAATAGTTGTGAGAGGTGTTGATGATTCTAGAGCTAAAGTATTGCTTAATGGATTCCCAATGGCCCCAAAGAATTACCCTGATGAGTGCATTTTATATCATCATCATAAGAATTATTTTCCAATATCTGTGCAGGTGTTTTGTAGGGCATGGGTATGGAGTGTCATCCTTTTTTGGGGGGGGTTATATTTTGACATGGCCGTTATGGAAGATAGAAATGATTAGGAGGTATCCTAAAGAAAAAGAGGGACGAAATAAGATTTCTTGTTACATTAGAGTTGAAAACTAAATGCTTTGAAAGTGAGAGAAGAAAGGAGAGGAGTATTTCTTTTATAAATCCCTTTAACAGAGTCTTTAGTGGTAGGTCTCTAGGGTTGATTCCTTTCTTCTGTGATTGAGAAGTTGGTATTCCATTATGATGATTTGACCATGGTTCTAAAGATATATACAGGAATTAGAATAGCCTGATTTATTATTCTATTTAAAGAGATTTCTTTTTTAATTTAACCTTTTTTTAAATATGAGGAAAAAAACTTTTCTACAGTATAAATTAGTTCATGCTAGTTTCTTAGTCTGAGAGTCTCATGATAGCTACGCTTGCTTCATGCTTTATTATGTAATTTAATTTTTCATATCTTTTTTTTATTAGCTGTAAAGTAGGTTTAGAAAAAATAGATTACGAGGTTAAGCCACAGTTAAGATAAAAATGACAGTTCAATAAAAAAATGTTCAGTGCAATTCCTATCTTCTAAAATAAAATATAGTCGCTAAGAGATTTAATTATGG
This sequence comes from Galeopterus variegatus, assembly GCF_000696425.1. Lineage (NCBI taxonomy): Eukaryota > Metazoa > Chordata > Mammalia > Dermoptera > Cynocephalidae > Galeopterus > Galeopterus variegatus. The sequence continues at coordinate 205,606 of NW_007726591.1, read as the reverse complement.
TATTATTCAAATAAATTTTGCCTCTACATTGAAAACACTCAAGAAAGAAACTCCAAGAAAAGCACTTGGTTAACAGGAAAAAGGTAATATGATACATAAAATTATAATTTATGAAATATGATAGGGACCATATTGAAAGAAGAAGAAATAACACAATTGAGTAGCTTCCCCTGAAGAGATACAATGGGATTACTTAAGTGACTGTGATGGTGAGACCATTAGGTTTGGTCTGAATTTTTATGTGCTAAATTGGGAGTTTTCACCATTTGGGTGATCTTAGATTACCATATCCTTTCATTAAAATAATCTGAAAATCACCACCCTATACTTCATGATCATAGGGTCCTAAAATATTAGATGTAGAGGAAGCTTCAAAGTCTAACCCTTCGTTTTATCTAAGAAGAGAGTGAAGCCCAAGAAATCAAGTAGACTTACTGTGTAGAGGGTAAGTCCTCAAAGTCACAGTCCTCTATCCTGAATTGATATTAGGATTGAATTTTTAAAACTAAATCGATTTCTGTAGCAAAGTTAAATATTACACCATTTAAAAAGTCATTTAAAACCTTATGCTTAAAGTTTATGATAAAAAACTAGCAATCCCATGTCCTATTTCCCTTTAGCCCAAATCCATTCTGCATAGGCAGCCATCTTCAATTTTTGAATTATTTCTTGCTATTTATCTTTATACTTGAAATATTTAAGTAAGAGGCATTTATTGTTATTCAGTGATTTAAGAAAAAATTAGACATCTATCAAACTTGTTTTTCTATATTTCCTTTAAAGTCATTATATATTCTTTTGCCTGATAGTTACTGTTGGAGTCCAATTATAGAAATTCTATTTATTAAAAAAACATTCAGGGCCAGGCCCTGTGCTTCTTATCGCTTTATGACTTGGGGAGATGGCATGAGATGCCAGCCATCACCTAGCTCGAGGTGACTCTATCATTTGCTTGGTTATGATTAGCTTTCCTTTAGGTCAGTATTTTTCGAGCTGGGAGTTGTAACCCCTTAGTGATTTGTAAAATCAATTTAGAGGGTTATAACCAACATTATAAAAAATAGAACAGAATACAAAATATCAGAGTTCAATTAAAAAAGGGTTAAATATAACTTCCATCTTCTAAAAATACAGCCACTAAGAGACTTAATTATGCCACATAATTAGGATAAATATTGGTTTATGTAACTTTTGTATCAGTTATATACATGTATGTATGTCTGTGTGTATATATACATATGCATTTACAGATATGTATATACACACATACATAGAGGTATATACATACAGATATGTATGTATAGATATATGTATCTATATGTTCTGTAGATACATATATCTGTACATGCATGTACCTGCATGTATGTATTTATTATGATGTATGTATTTATTATTTTGTGTATTAGGTCCCAACATAAAATTTATTAGGTTGAACATATGAAATTGTTTTTTCTTTGGTAAAAAACAGTAAACTGTGGGAACTTCATGTGGTTTAACCTATTATATCTTATTGTGGGTCATGGACAAAAAAGTTTGGGAGAAATTTAAATAAATTTAATTGCCTTACATCAAAATATAAACATTCTGTTTTCTTGGCTAAGTCTCAGTTTCTTCATCTGTGAAGTAAGGATGATAATTGTACCTACCTCAAAGGAGGAATCTGAGCATTAAATCACTTAGCTTGCCCTCTTGCCCATAGTTAGCACCAAATAAACATTGGTTGTGGTTATTATGGTTGAGTAATTATGGTAGGATAATCACCATTATCCTACCCCCACTCCAATGACCTTTGTTACTCATTTACTCTTAAGACATCCTCTTTCAGACACTCATCATTTAATACATTGCTTCCCTCATACAATGGGTCACATGCACTGACCTTCAGTCACAGAGTGCTAGACCTTAGTGGAGGCCTTTAGCATGGTATGCTCAAACCACTGTATCCCAGAGTGGGCTATGCATCCACAAGCATGCAGGATGGTTTGAGGTGGTGCACAGCCAAGGCGTGGGCCAGTGTGGACTTTCAATGAGAGTGTTACTCCCTTTTCAATTCTCTTCAGTTCTTTACATTATATTTAGGAAAAAGCACATTTGTTGCTGCTCTTTATTTAATATCTTTCTGATACTTGATAATTTTTTTTTTTTAAAACAGGAATTCCACTGCTGGGTATATTCCCAAAGGAATGGAAATCATCATGTCCAAGGGATGCCTGCACTCTCATGTTTGTCACAGCTCTGTTTACAATAGCCAAGAATTGGAACCAACCTAAATGCCATCATAGGATGACTGGATAGGGAAAATGTGGTATATTTACACGGGGAATACTACTGTGCAATAAAAAAGAATGAATATCTGCCATGCACACCAACATGGATGAACTTAGAGAGGATTATGTTAAGTGAAATAAGCCAGGCACAGGAAGAGAAATACTATATGTCCTCGCTCACGAGTGGGAGCTAAAAAAACCATATAAATAAGAAAAGAAAGATACAACAATCACAATAGTATGTTGAATTTTCAAAAGGAGAGAGAACAGAACTGAGGTTACCAGAGGTAAGAAAGGGGTAAGGGAGAAATTGGTAAAAGGCCATGAGAAATGATTACTTTGTATAATGTTGAATATATTAATTATCCTGATTTGAGCATCATATATTGCACACAGGTATTGATATTCAACTCTACCCACAGACATATATAATCAATTATGTTTCAATAAAAAATAAATAATATAGAGATTAGGTCTCAGGCTCAGAGTCTTTGGTAGTCAACAAAGAGTAGTTAGCTAGAATTTGATAATATTTTGTATTAATGGTCATTGGCAAATGATATTGGCTTTCATTTTGGGGTGACATAAAGTATCTTTTAAAATAAATTGGTTAAAGTTAAAATATTCAGTAAATAGTACCTGTGGTATACTTGGGTTTGGTAAAGTTGTGAAGGTATACACTAATGGCACAAGTTTGGGCCATGCTGATTTAACCCAAAATGAGGCCCAGAAATATTAAGCAACTGAACCAGGCAGAGTTAGAAACAGAGCAAGGATCAGAGCCCATATCTTGGGTATGTTTTTGTTATCTCTCTGTAACCATCTTGTTAGGATTAACACACCAGGATCCTGTTAGAGCAAGCCTGTGTTAAAACAGTGTGCTTCTTCTGATGTGCTTTTTAAGGGGTTGTTGCTGCTGGGTTTGCCTCGGATCCATTCACTCCTGCAGTTTTGAGATACAGTCTGAATTCTGTTGTGGGCAGCCACTTTCAGCTACCAGTGATCTGCATCCACCTTATCTCTGTGCCTCTCCTGTTTGTGTAGTATTATTCTTCCTCAAATTTTGAGTTGTTCTTTGCCTGTTAGGAATGGTCTGGATTTGTGTTTGCTTCAAATGGGAGAAGAGCACCGTGCTGTGTGTTGACTGTGACTGCAGATGGGTTGACTTTTACTTCTGTGTCTGTTCCTCCATATGTAGAATGGGTGTTGTTGCAAGTTACATAATCTCAAGGGGCCTGCACATCTTTATGACCCTACACAGCTATGATCTTATTTATTCGTTCATTCCGCAGATATATATTGAACACCTGCGTGCCAGAAACTTGTTGGGCTAGTTGAAAGTGCTGAGAATAAAGCAGTGGATAAGGCCAGTGGGCAGCCTTCCCTTGGGGAGCTTACATTCTACTGGGAGACAGATGATAAATAAATCAAGAAATTAAAAATGAGACAATTTCCTATGGTTCTAATAAAACAGAGTGATGGGATAGAGAGTGACTTGGAAGAAGAGGTCTGATTTTGATAAGGTGGTCAGGAAAGTCCTCTTCAAAAAGAAGAGGGTGATGAGAAACCAGTGAAGCCAATGATGGGTTTTAAGTAATGGGATGATGGAATCTGATTTGTGTTTTTCAAAACCACAACTTGAACAGAGAGCTGAATGTGAGGAGACAGCTGTCATAAGCTCAGGGGAGGTGTGTGCAGGCAGAAGGAACAGCATGTGCAAGGACCCCAGGCAAGTCCTAGGAAGAGAAAGGGAGCTGGTGGGCTGCCCAGGAGTGTGGGGACCAGAATAGAATGTCACCAGAGGTTAGGAAGGCCAGAGCCAGGTTGTGGAGAGGATTGAGCTTGGTGTAAAGAGTTTGTATTTTATTCCAAGGGGGATGGGAAACCGGTGAAGCCAATGATGGGTTCTAGGTAATGGGATGATAGAATCTGATTTGTGTTTCTCAAAACCACACTGGATGCTGGTGGGAAATTAGACAAGGAAGAGTAGAAGCTGGTGGGGGAGGCGGGCGGTGTCCAGTTAATAAGTCATTGTGGTAGCTAGCCTCTGGGAGAGATGTGATGCTGTGAACCAGGGAGCAAGCAGTGGAGAGACTGAGGCTGTATTTTTAAGATAGCACCAGCATTTGCTGGTGGATTGGCTGCAGGAATGAAGGAAAGAGAAGAATCAAAGATGCGTCCTAGGATGGTGATTTATGGCTGTAGGAAGGCAAGCCTCCTTTTGCTCTTGATGATATCCTTGTGCTGTCATTTTTGCCTGGATTTTATCCCTTTGATTATGCGCAATACTACTTCCAGTCCCTTCCAGGGAAGAAAGCCCTCCCATGCCTCTGGTTAGCCTGGAAGTTCTCAGGTTCTTCCTTTATCTGACCCGCATTCCTCATGCTGTACTTTAGACCTAGGTTGTACCCTCTGAGGAGGTGGTTCTATAGAGGTCTTTGTGGGCAGGGCAGATGGTGCTATTAATTCATGCCTTTTTTATGGGAATGGGTGGCCTGGAGCCAGGATGCCATGTTGATATTTATGACTGGTTTCTATGATGAGTTCACGTTCTCAAAAAATGTATTGTATTCTGTTTTCCAAGGAAAAGTTGAAGACGGGCTGAACAGTGGATTTTTTTCCCTTTTCATTATCCCAGCATATAATACAAGTTGCATTACAATAAATTCAGTCAGTTCAGATGTTTTTCATCTGAAAAATTGAATACTTTCTTTTTTTTTTGCCTAACTGCAAGGGGTGAACTTTTATATTTTTATGGCTTTGTTGTTTTTACTTGTCACAGTTGCTGTTATTAGTTCACTAGTAAGTAATGACTTTTCTGTATTGAGAAAGACAGATGACTTATTAGATGTCAGAGGCCATCTGAAACATTTTTAACTCAGCATTTTTAATAGCTATTCTTTCTTTGATTTGTTTTTTCTTCTTTCTTCCTTTTGTCCTGTTTCCTTCATCCAACTAACATGCGTTTTCCCCCTCCCTCCCACTCCTCTTTCTCTTTTCTCAGTTACCACCTGTCCTGTATATCTTCTGTATGTTCTTGCTGTATCCTCCAGAGTCCATGGGAGCCATAGATGGTTGCTGGGTAACTTTTCTTGCAGTTGCACTCTGTGGATTTCCTGTGGAGAATGTTTATATGTATCTGTGGGTATGAATCTATCCTTTAAGGACAAAAAACAGTGGATTGTGTCTATGGCAAGCATTTGGTCTTGACCTCATGGACAATATTTTTTGACCTCTGTCTGTTTCCCACTTTGGGGTTCTTAAGATGCATAAAAATTATCTCTTCTCTCTTCATCTGCTATTAACACAGATGTAGTGTTTCACTTTACTGGACTCCTTGATTATCATTTCATTGTGCTCACGGTGTCAGAAAAGTCTATTAATTAAATGAACATCATTGAAGCCAAGTGTTAATGTAGATATAGTCAGCTTATGTAGTAAAAATGGGCTTCAGTTGGGGCACTATTTTATCACCATGTCATTGTGCCTGACACATAGCAGGTGCTCAGTAAATATTTGTTATATGAATGGACGTCTACCTAGATGATAGTTAGGAGCTATGATATTTGAGGCTGGGGGAAATTTTTTTGAACAGTGTACAAGAAAGACATCACTCTAATGACAACATGTATTATAATGGGGAAAGAGACAAATATATAGACAAGAAAAGTACAGATAGAGATGAGGGCTATGTCAAGAGTAAAAGTAGGTGATGTGCTGTGGTATGACTGGGGGTCAGAGAAGTCTCTGAGAAGATGATGTTTAAACTGTAATCCGAATGACAAGAAGGAGCCAGTGAAGGGAAGATCAAGAAGTGGCGAAATTCAGGTCAAGAAAACATATAATACCAAGGCTCTAGGCAGGGGTAATCTTGAAGTGTTGCAGGTACAACCACAGCAGCAGCAAAAAGTAGGCAGGCTCTGCCGTGGGGAGCAGGCAGCCGTGGTATGTGATGGGGTCAGGGACATGCACAGGGCCAGACCAGCTGGGACCGTATGCTACAAATAACACCTGTACTCCTTAACTTGATTTGCAGTAGGAAGCCTTTGGAGGGTTTTAAGTGGGGGCATGGCTTACATTTTAATCGATCACTCTGGCTGGTGTGTGGAGAATGGATTGTACAAGGGCAAGAGTAGAAACTGCAGTGGCATGTAGTGGGTATTTGCTGTTCAAAGGAATTTTTTTCTTTAAAGTTTACTGGATCTTTGGATGGGAAAAGTGTAGCTTGACTTCTTTTACTGATTCTTGCGCTGGGGCAGAGATTTCTGGTAGATTGCCATATCCATTCTCTTCATCCTTTCATTGACAACATTCTCTGTTTTTACCTGTGCATAATGCCACCCCCTCCTTCCTTGCAACTAGGGCTGGGTGTGGCCATGTGGCTAAGTGTAAGTATTGTATAGAACTTCCATAAAATCTTCTTAAACAGGAGAGAACATTCCTTTCTTTTTTTGCTTCCTCCCAGTCTGCTGCCTGGAGCTGGATGTGATGGCTGGAATGCAAGCATTCGTTTTGGATCATGAGGACTAGGACCACATGCTAAGGGTGGCAGAGCACAGAGTTGGAAGGAACCTGGGTCCCTCATGACTTCTTGGAGACCCCTTACCAGCCCTGGACCGCCTGCCTTTGGACTTTTTTTTTTATGTACCACAGAAATAAATTTCTATCTTATTTAGGCCATTGATATTTTAGTGTTTTGTTTCTGTTTTATGCAGCTGAACATAATCCTAGCTGATAACAGGTGCTCACTTTTTGAACAACTTAATTAACAATGATAATAGTGAAGATAGAATTATTGGGTGCTTTCTATGTGTCCATCTCTGTTCTAAGCCCTCTACATACATGTTTTCTCTTAATCCTCCCACTGGTTCTATAGGGTAGGTATTACATCTGGAACTCCAAGGCACAGAACTGTTCAGTAACTTGCCCACAGTCACATAGCTAGTAAGTTGGAGGATCTAGATTCTGACTCTGCTTCAACTGATTCTAAAGATTATTTTCTTCATCAGTTTGTCAGGCTGCCACATTCTTGACAATGGCTCTGAAATCACTTTCTCAATCATTTAGGGATGAGGCCAGAGAGATAATTTGGGAGACAGATTTGTGTTATGTATTAGTCAGGGTAGGCTAATTGCTGTAATCAAATCTCTGGGGCTTTGCACAATAGAAGTTTATTTCTCACTCACATAAAACCCAATTGACATTTGGGGTGAAGGGATTCTCTGCTCCATGCAGTGACTCAGGGACCCACAGAGACTCCTTCTATTTCATTCTCTCACTATCTTTCCAACCCCTCTTTCCCATTCCCAGGGGCTTCAGAATTCTCTGCTGGATGCTTTTCACCCAGTCAGCACACAGGGGAAGGCAGAGAATGTGGAGAATTATATGACAGGTTTTTGTTGGGCCAGGTTTGGAGATGGCATATGCCATGTCCCCCATTCCATTGGTTGGAACTCAGTCATAAGGTCACACCTGACTGCAGGGAGGCTGAGGAATGTAGTCAACCTGTTGCCCAGGAGTAGAGGAAATGGATTTTGGTAAGCACACAGTGATCTGTGCCACATGCAGTAACGAGTGGGGCTCTGGCAGCAATCCCCCTGCATTTAAAGCCCAGCCTTGCTGCTTATGTGGTATGTGACCTTAGGCAAGTCACTTAACCACTTTTACCTCCTTTCTTTTGTAAGCTGTGTACAATGGGGATAATAGCAGAGCTATTTTGATGGTTAACTGAGTCAAGGTGGTGTGTACAGTACTTACAACAGTGCCCAAGACACAGTAAGTGCTCAATAATCATCAGCTCTTTTAATTTAAAGCAGAGCACTTACTCAGACCTAAACCGGCTGGTCTCCTTTTGCTGAGATTTTTCCTCCTGAGTCCTGTTGTGGTGCATGAACAGAAGAGGCACCTCTGAAACATACATCATAATTTACAGGAGATAGAGAAAGGAAGCTGGGAATGCTGTGCTGCGCGCAGAGCTCACGTTCCTGCATGGGGGCACCACCAACCTCTCGTGAAGGGCCAGCTAGGGCTCCTTCCTGTTGCCTCTCTGCTTGGAAAGTCGAAACTTAAGTTCTCAGTTCCAGTCCTGTGCCCACTGTGAGGAACATTGCCTGTGAAGTTCCTCTCATGTGGAATCCCTTCTTAGACAACCGAAATCCTGTCTGTTCTTGAAGCCCCGACTCAATGTCATGTCATCCCTGAAGCCCTGGCTGGAGCCAGGTCAGTGTTACTCAGTCCCTTAACTGTGTTTTCATTCTGGGAAAGCATTTGCCATGGTCTTTCTCATGTGCTGGTGAGTCCGTCACCAGGCCAAGTCCATCAAATGGAGGTTTCTGAGGGCAGGATCTGTGTTGTGTCTACCTTCATGTGTTTGTGGAGTTTAATTATTACTTTTATTACCTACATACAGGTAGAATTTTGTGCATGTGGTCTTTACATTGAATTGGTGCTAAATAAATTGGTTTGTAGTTTGGAATAAAAACAAGTGGATTCTTTTTTATTTACACTGTTTAATATTCGTGTGAGGATTTTTGCCTTTCAGCTCAGCAGTTGTAAAATTCTGTTTTAATTTCTGCCATTATCATAAACAGCATCCTCTGGTTATTATGTGGGTAGAGTCTGCTGCATCCTAGGACTCTGTTGAATTAAGAGTAAATAAATTGCTAGAGTAGAATATAGAATCCGTTGTTGCTTTGCTGTTAGTTTCCTTAGCCCAGGAGTCCACTTGGTGATTTGAACTGGTATGTTTACACCTGTGGGTTTAGAGTCCCATATATACACATCTGTCTATTCTTGGTAACCCATAGGAAAAGCACTCACCTTTCTCTCTGAGTATGTGTATATACACACATCTATAAAAATGAAATTACCTGCAAAATCACTGAAGAATAAAGGTTAGCAAATTCCATACATGGATACATTCAGTGATGCAGTGATATATAGTTAAACAGGAAATGGGGTTTAGTTATTAAGCTTGCGCAGATTGCTTGATATACTGAGTATTTCTTGGAGTTCTATTATTTGTATTTTATTCTCAAATATTTTAAGAAGATGAGCTTCTAAATTCACTTTGGGGCTCCGTGTCATCAAATCTCATCACCAGTCACTTAGATCCCTAATTAACTTATACTCTGTAGACCCATTTCTTTGCTTCTGTTTCTCTCTGCTCTCTCTAATGGTGCTGTGAGTTACACTGGAAGGAACAATAAGATTTAAGAGAAGAATTAATTTAGAAAGTTAGGAATAGAAGAGATAAGGGAAAATGAGAAAAAGCAGCTCAGTATTTTGTCTTGTAAATGGCTTTCCTCTCGTAGGCTAAGAAGCCCATTTATCCAAGGAAAGGAGGAGTGTTAATGAAATAGATCATGAACATAGCTATTACAGTAATGAATTTTAACACTCACTTTGTTATGTGATATTTTATTTATGAGCTCCTTGATCATTCAGATAAAGACAAGAAGTTTATGGCACTAGATTATGTCTTGTTTTCATAAACATATTCAGTAGTTTAATAAACATAATTTATATTTTTCTCCTTAAAAATCAGCAGAATTTATGAGAGATTATCTTAGGGTTAATGAAGTCTAACATTAAGGAAATATTACCCTGTAATATTGGAGCTTTCAGAGCTCGAGTTGTAATTGCTTAATGCTTTTTTCTACAGGCTATTTTTATAAAGTACATGCTTTGTACCATTAATCCAGTTTTTACAAGTTATACTTAGACTGATTCATTGGGAATTATGTATCCATGTTTATATTTTTTCAGTCACTGCTTTCATTAAAAGATGTAGTAAAGAGTTGAAAATGTAATGTAGAAACGGAGAAAAGACAATTATGTGTATTTGTTCACAGGAAGGTGCGGCGTGTGTATTATCACTGCTTTCTGTCTTTGGTACCAAGTCCACCCTGTGGCTGTCTTCACCACAGGTGAGGATTTAGTGATTTGTGAGCCCCAGGAGGACAGAAATGTAAATTCCTACTGAAAGCCATCAATAGTTAAAATTTGGAGCCCCATTAATATAGTTCAAGTCAGAATGCACTTAAGTAATGAAAAGCCCAGACGCCGGGCTGGAATTTCCCCTCCTAAGTCAGGCCTGCCAATTAGCCAGGTAATGGATGCCTGGACCCCTGAGATGGGATTGAGAGTGGCTGGAAAGGGCAGCTGGGGAAGCCCACTATGGATTTTGGTCGTGTGCATTTGACTGTGTCAGCTCATTCTTTTTTGAAATTGAATTTAATGTGTTGAAAAATACCCTCATGATGAATTAATGAACTAAAAGAGGTATTGATGTTCGAATAGTGGTGGAAGCAAGACCTTCCATCACCACCACCATCCTCCCCTGCCCATGTCCCTATATTTTATAATAGAGAGCTCAGCAAGGGCAAAGGGTAAGGGAATCTTTTCCGATTTTCTTGCTTCTCACTGCAGTCAGGCTGGATAGAGAAGGACGAAGCTGTGGATAAAGACCTCAGATCCATCAGCGAAACAGCTAATTCTTTACTGACTTCTTTTCAACCCTTTTGATGTCTGCATTGGACACTTTTGATGTTCTTTGGCACCAAGGCATACATGTGCTTGTGTATGTTTGTGATAGCGAGAAATCAGGGAATAATGGGAAGGTTGTGTGGGCTTGAGTCATATTGAGGGCTTGTGGTGAGGAGGAGGATTCTTCAAGTGTGTGCTGTCTTGCCTCCACCCCAGAGAACTAGACTTTGATTAGATTCATTTATGCATTCATAAAAAATATTCCTTGAGAATTTAATGAGAAATCTTATTATTCTAGGCCCTAGGATCCAATGATATGGAAGCTTCTTGTCTGCATGGAACTCACCATCAATTTACAAATGTTCAAACAGTTTTTAAAAACTGAAGCAGGGATTCCTCAAAAATTTAAACATAGGATTACCATATGATCCAGCAATTCTACTTCTGGGTATGCACCCCAAAGAACTGAAAGCAGGTCTTAAGCAGATATGTGCGCACCCATGTTCCTAGCAGTGTTATTGTCAATAGCTAAGAGGTAAATTACGCAACCAGAGTGTTCCTCAGCAGAGGAATGGATACACAAAATGTGGACTATACATGCAAGGGGTATTATTCAGCCTTAAAAAGAAATGAAATTCTGAAATGTGTTACAACATGGATGAACCTTGAACACATTATGCTAAGTGAAATAGACCAGTCACGAAAAGACAATACTATATGATTCCACTTCTGTAAAGTACCTAGAAGAGGCACAGACAGAAAGTAGAGCAGAGGTTAGCAGGGGCTGGGGGCTGGGAGAATGGGGAGTTATTGTTCAGTGGATACAGAGTTTCTGTTTGGGATGATGAAAAATTTCAGGAAATGGACATGGTGATCGTCATGCAACACTGAGGTACAGTTTTATGGTATGTATATTCTACCACAATAAAAAAAATGGGGGGATATCTGAGAAGAAGGTGTGTTAGGAGAATGTAGCCTAAAAGAGATTCAAATTCAATCCCTGGGGTTTTGGCATATCTTTTTGAAAGATCTCAAGGTTTTATCTCCCAAACAAAGGGAGGCAGATTAGCAGGCCAGAGTAACAAGGGGATTAGGCATTGTTATTTTCCAACACTGGGCTGGATTTCAGAACCACCCTTTTTTTTCCCCTATAAATGAAGATGCACAGTGCCCGGGCACTTGAGCAGGGTGTTGATACAAGAAAATTGGGTCATATTCACTTTGTAAACTGCTATGGGCTTTGGACAGATCCAGTGAGATTAAATCTTGGCTCAACCACTTACCAGCTGCATGTCCTTGAATGAGATACTTAACCTCCCTGAGCCACAGTTTTCTTACCTGTAAAATGGGGTCGGTAAGCATATCCATCCACCTTATAGGATTGTTTGGGGACATTAAATGATACAATGCAGATAAAATTTTAGAATCCGTGGTCTCATAGTAAGCGCTCAGTAAATGTTATTTCTTATTATTTTACTGATGACCATGTACGGTCTCACCGTAATCAGGTGTATCAGAGACTCCAGTGTAATCTGTTCTGCCCCTTCCTACCACTCTTTTTGCCAGTGAGGCACCATTTTATGGGCAACTGCTAGTTGATCAGAAGGAAGGGAAGATTCATTTCTTCCTCCTAAAAGAGAAACTGACTCTCTGGGGAAATTGAGATGTATTTTATTTTAGTCAGTCAATGGGTCTGCATACATTATCTCTTTCTCATTTTCAGATTTAGCCAGAATGTTAAGGGAACAGGGTGTCTTGGCTAATTTAATTTTCTAACTGATGCCTACAAGATACCACTTTCACTTCAAGTTTTATTTGTGAAAAGTTATTTCTAAAATCCAGTAATGTCCTTTGTTTCTTTAGGAAGTATAGGGAATAATAAATTTTAATATTTCTTTGACAATGAAAGATTTCAGGGCCATTTCAGAAAATCTGTTTTTGTTGGCCAGAAATATAGGTATAGATGTAGAAGATAGGACTGCATGTATACTAAGCCCAGGACTACCCTAGAAAGATTTTTAATAATGCCCTTTAAATAAACCTGGTCTTTGCAACTTTCCCTTAAAAATAGAGTATGGGCAGGTGTTGGGAAAATATAGGAAAAATGGTCAGGGCCCCTCAGATGTTCAGAATCTTTCTGAGCATTTGTTGTAAATAGGCATGTGCACTCAGGTGTTCATTGGTTATCATCTAGTGTGATTGCGCATGTGCACCCAGGTGTCCTGGGTTATGACTTAAGTATGAGTGGCTCTGATCCACGGTGCCTCCCAGCCCCCAAATGCCCCTCCATGGGCGGGGGTGGGGCATGGGGAGGCCACTACTGCTGCTGCTAGTGCCCCCGGGACCCTCTGCAAGGCCACTGCTAGACCTGTAAGCTACTGGACCTGTAAGCTGCTGCCGCTGAGGAAGCTGAAGACTGAGCTCATCATCTGCCAACAGCTCCTGGAATCTTTCCCAATTACCTAGCATGGACCTGCATGTGAGGGGTCTGGGGACCCACCCTGGCATGTGAGGGGTCTGGGGACCCAGTCTGTACAATCGGTTTGGAGGGTCTGAGCCCTAGCTCTGACAATATAAATGGAAACTTAGTATAACTAACATAAAAACTAACAATGAAATATTTTGGCTTTAGTTATGATTTGCCTTACTTTACAGCAAGAAATTATGATTGATGGTTGGGGTTCTTTGGATTTTTGTTTTTTTAAGAATAAATTATAGGAAGATCTCTCTCATCACAAGCCTTCAAGGAGTCACACACAGTAGATGCATCACCTTGAAAAGAATAACTGCTTTATTATCAGAATCAAGGATTTTATCGAGGAAAACAGTTTACTACTTGGGTAGACAAGAGATAGAGTCCAGCTTTGTTCTCAGCTTAAGAATCTTTCTCAGGTTTCCCATGCAAGGAGTTCTATCAATTTCAAGTCAGTAAAACATTTTTGGGGGGAAGGAGGAGGCATTCCTAAGCCTGGTTGGGAGACAGTGTATTGTGTTGGACAGAGCCCTGGAGTTGGGCACCTTGGTTTCCATCCCTCTTCCCACCTTGCTCACCTGTATGACCATGAATGGGTCGGGGGCTCTCTCTGAATCTCAGCTGTCCCACTGAACCACGCAGGGGCCCACACTGATGCTTTCCAAGTTGCCTTCTGTTGGAACATTTAGACCAATAGTTCCTTCAAGGTATCAAGCGTGTTGTCTTCAGTTACTCATCCATGATAATTAGGAAGCTTCAGGAGCTTCTCATCAATGAATCTGGCTGCATGGAACCCCAGTTGTGGGAAGGGTTGGCAGAAGAGCCCAGATTCATTTCAAGTCTTCCTTTCCCTACAGTTTTCCCTCCTCCCTGTCTTAGCCTCTCACTTTCTCCCTCCCTCTCTCTACTGTATGCCCACTCCTTACTGCTCCAGGCTCTTCTCCAGCCCCAGCCTGTGTAGATTATTGATTGGAAATCACCAAATAGTTTCTCTAACCATGTCATCAACAGCTACCAAGGCTCTTGTCATTATTCCAGCCACACAGAGCAAATGACTGGGAGGAAATAGCATTTTCCAGCTCAGGTGCAAAGTATTCTAAACTGTGGGTGAGCCGGGGTTTTTCATTTAATGCCCCTATGAAAGTCTTTATGCAAAAGCGGCCTGTTCCCAGCAAGTGAGTTATTTCACAGACCCCCCGGTTTAGATTCTCTTAATTTTCCATATTTCTTTAGCTTGCCCTTGCTCTCTTCCTGCCTGATACACGTTAGAGAAGTACACAAAGGAATTGTGCAAAGTTTGGAAGCAACTGGCAGGTGGGTTTGCATTTTTCCAGGTTAATTCACTTGATGAAAAGCTGCTGTGGGTGATGTGTCATATATCAAAGGCAGGGCATCAGTAATCTTTGCTCAAGGGCACGGCTAACAGACAGATAGACGGGAGAATGAGATGGAAAAAAGCAACTCATCCTTTTCTGCTAACACCACGAAGGAGATAAAGGAAGATTTATGAGTCATCTCGGACCACATACCAGCAAGCAGCAAACCGTATTTTTCACATGTTCCCAAAATTGGTGGTGGAAGGCAATCTGGTTGTCACTGTGTCCATCCGGTGCTTTAGGAAACAATGGGATCCATGAAGGCTCTGGCTGTGGAGTCAGCTCTTTGCCGTCCCTGCAAAGACATTGTGTGTGTTTGTGTGCACACACATGCATGTTTGTTCATAGCATCTCTGCCTTCTTTAAGCACATGCTGTATAGTTTAATAATGTGACCTCTGTAGATTAGAAAAATACAGGGTTACCTGAAACATACACTATGACAGTAACTTGAAGACTTTCTCAGTTGTCACTCATCCACTTAATTCTACTTTTGTAATCACCAGCCTCATGTATTTCCTGCTTTGGGGTATTAGTAAGGGGAAGAGGCTCTTTGTTTGTTGTTTTGCTTTTCTTTTCCTGACTCTGAGATGAGCCAACCCCTGCCAGACACAAACAAGGGTTTGCAGCCCAGGTTAATTTGAATGGGCTGAATGTGCAGAGTTAACTGAGGACACTCGTTATTGGGAGTGCTCCTGGCTTCTTTATTCAGGCAGCCCAGCAGCTGACTCTGGAAGTGTTGTGTGGAACAATTGATGCAAGTGTGAAGGGATTTCTTAATATTTCTCTCCCCAGCCTTGAAAAAAGCACCTGGATTACAGCTGGATCATGCCTGTGTTTGTGACTATTTACTTCACATGGTAATTTAAAAAGTATTGTAAATTCCAAAAAATTGGTTTTGAATTTTTTCTAAGGCCTCCTTGCTGTGCTCCTTTTTTTTTTTTTTTTTTTTTTTTTTTTTTGAGAGGCACACAATTAACATTCTGTGCGGAAGGGCATGATTGATTCTGCACAGTGGTGGCTATATGAGCAAACCTCATTTAGACAGCTGAATGAAATATACGGGGCAGAGGAATTTATGGGACCTGGAGAAGCTCACATGCAGAATGAAAAGGAGCCACCTTCCCCTCTTTTCTTTCACCCCTACATTCCCATTCTTCACTTGCTCAGAACTGCTCCCCCTCCAGCTGCTGGGGTGCCCACTCTGTGTTATGATGCTGCTGAGCCTGACATCACCCAGCAGAGAAGATGGAATGCCACTTAATCATGCAACCCTCCTATGGGAAGCATGGGGCATATAATCAGATGGAAAGGAGGAGGTTTCAGAATCCGTTCTGTGAGCTCTTTGTGGTGGGGAGGGGTTGGAGACTGGTACCTGTAGGCACTGTACCATATCCTGAAGAATGTCCCCTCCAAGGGTGGTTTGTCTAAGTGCTCTAGGCTTCTGTACTGACCTTCAGCGGGATAGATTATTTGGGGGGCTGGGTGTTCACCTTGGAAGATATGGGCCAATTTCTTGGAAATATCACTGACTGACTTTTGCAAAGTGAGTTCAGTGCAGGAATTGATTTTATCTTGTTCACCAAGGTACCCGAAACATAGTAGGTCCTCTATAAACAGTTGCTGTATTGAACTAACTTAAGAGAGGAAGCATTTTTATCTGATTGACTTGCTGCGCTATCCCTGGTGCCATGGCCAGTGCCTGGTATGTCGCATGTGCTCAAAGAGCATTTGCTGAAGGACTGAAAAATGAACTTTGATGAATGACACTTTGTAGACAGAACTTCTCATTTCCCTTATGGCCTGTGGCTCTCAGCTCAGGTAGGAGATGAGAGTTTTTCTGCTTCCTCCTTCTGAGCCCCTCCCTGGGATTTGCGTGCTTTTCTAATGCCTGGCTTCTGCTGACCTGTCCTGCTAGCCTCACCTTTCTGTTCTTTGATATTTTTCCTCTCAAGCCAAATTCACATCCATTTAAATGATTCGGTCTTAGTGCTGTCAAGAAAACTATCATTCATTCATCTACCAGTGTAAATTAAGTCAAAAGCTTGACATGATTTCTACTTCAAGGGACAATTTGAATTTTAAAGTTATTTGATTAGGGTTTTTTTGTGTCTTTGTTACCTAGGGTAGGCTCAAAAATGTCCTCCTCTCCCCCCAAGATGTTAGACCCTAATTCCTGGAACCTATAAGTGTTACCTTATATGACATTGTCTTTGTGGATGTGATTAAGTTAAGGATCTTCAGATAGGGGGATTGTGTTAGATTATTCAGGTAGGTCCTAAATGTAATCACATACATCCTTATGAATGAAGCAGAGGGAGATTTGACCCCCACACAGAGGAGAATGTGATGTGAAGATAGAGCAGATGTGAAGATAGAGCAGATGTGAAGATAGTGGCCTTGGATAGTGGAGTGATGGAGCCACAAGCCACAGAATGCTGGCAGGCATCAGGAGCTGGAAGAGACAAGGAACAGTTTCTCGCCTAGAGCCTCTGGAAGGAGCATGTCCCAGTGATATTGCTTTCAGACTTCCAGGCTGCAGAACTATGGGAGAATACATTTCTGTTTTAAGCCACCTATTTTGTGGTAATTTGTTACAGCAGCAACAGGAATCTAATACAGCACCCGATTGCCCTGGTTTCAGCATCTCACCACTCCCAGAAGTTGGGCTGGTACCTGTACTGGGCAGCCCATTCTCCCTTATTGATGTACTTTATAGGGCGGACCTCTATAGGACAGAAAAGGGACAAATTATTATACAAATATCCTTAGTAATTTCTCCACTGTGCATTATCTGTTTTATTCCCATCAGAACCTTGTACATCAGATGGATAATAATCATGCTATTTTATGGGTCAGGAACCTATCAGGTTGTAACTAACTTACTTAAGGAAATACACCCCGCTGGTAAACATTGGAGTTGGGATTTTAATATCCCAGATTCTAATCTAGTATTTTATTATTTACACTCTGCCATCATTTTTCATTTCAGTTCATATACCATTTTCAGAGTCTCCAGCTAGAATCAGACACCTAGGTATTTCTGTAAGTTTTGTACCTTTTCTGTGAATGTGGTCCCTCAGTCCCAGTTTCTGTTACATTAAATGAACCTCATTCAACCTAGAAAAGACTGCTCGTATGTCATGTCTGAGTACTTTTCTATGATAGTTAGGTAGCTCTTTGGGGTTCTTTAATATAAAAAACAACTGTGTTATAGTACAACGTGATTGTGTATGTGTGCACGCGCGTGCACGCATGAAAGAGAGAGAGAGAGAATTGGAACAAATAGGATAAGTTGCAAATTAAAAATGTGTTAGGGTTTTGTTCTTGTTTCTGTTTTTGAATAAACATAACTGATCTCCTAGACATCCCTCCCTATTTCAGACTTGTAGTCTTTCTTGAATTGGCCAGTGTCAGAACTGAGCTATCAGTGCTGAAAGAACACTTACTCTAAGAAGTCAGACATAATGGAAGCTGGAACCCATCAGAAACAGCAGAGTGTACATATCCTGTGAAATATGTAGGATTTGAGGGAGTGTTTTGATTTCAGAAATTGCAATCAGAGGTTTATTTCAATCTTCATGCTGTCAGATTGGGGAAGTTTGACTTTGAGTACAGCTAATGGAGACACGCAAAACCACCATCCCTGTATGTGGCAGTCTTTGCCACTTCCAGCAAGTTATAAAATTATATAAAAGGAGCTGACTATGATACTATCACTTGGATTGTTACTTACAAGAAAAACCTTCCAAATCTGAGAATTATTAAGAAGGGAGAAAATCCCTTAATTGCAACACGTTCTGCACAGCACAAAAAGACTATGTGGCCTAGAAAATTGGCAGTATTCTGATGATCACATTTAGCAGCTGGAAGACTCCTACTGAAACTACTTTTGTAGTAATAAAGCTAATAATTTTTTTCACAAACTACTGTGATAGCCATAATTCTGTTTTGTTAGGATGTTTTGTTCTCTATACTTGAATGCAAACGTACATACTTATTTTGGTCCATCATTATTATAACTTTGGTGGTAGGGGGTAAAACTGTCTTTATTTCTTTATTTTTTTTGTATTTCATTCCTTTTTCTCCCCTTCTTTTTAGGGTTTTTTATTTTTTGTTTATCAGGTATCTGTCACCCTGTATTTTAAAGTTTTTGATATATCAAAAATGGCTAGGCAACATTGAATTTATTTTCAATTACTCATGCCAGCTATGGCATACAAGTTTCTGTTCCTATTTGTCTTGTGTAGCCAGTTGATCAAGAACTGTGCTTTTAAAAATTTAATTAAAAATTTTTTAGTTGAAAAAGTTTTACAAATGGTGGTGACAGTTGTGCAACAATGTGAATGTACTTAATACCACTGAACCGTATACTTAGTAATGGTAACAGTGGTAAACTATGTGTCTTTTACTACAGTTGTATGTGCAAGCAGTTAAAAATGCAAATAGCACTAAAAAGTATCAGCAAAAAGAACGTCTTCCTCCCCACAGTTCTTCCCAGAGGCCCCCGTCACTAACAACTTCTTGTGTAGCCTTCTGGAAGCGTTCTGTGCATATTCGAGCATAGGACTGTATTTTGAAAGAATTGTGTAATGGAAAAATATAACCAGATTGGCTTTGTGGGGGTTGGGGGGGAGGAGCAAGGGAATGATGGATGAGAGAGAGAAGGTGGGGTGGGAGAGGTGAGGCTGGTGGGGACCCAGCTCTACTTCAGAACATTTGGGTAAGCTTTTCTTGCTGGGATCTCATGCCACACTCTTGCATCAAGGAATAGGGAGCCGAATTGGGAAGTTGTGGGAAGCCAGAGGAGAAAGTGAGTTCAACAGTGTTGTCATTTGCTGTAGTCCAGGGGGAGATAGCTGTGAGTAATGGGGTGAAGTTAAACAGAGAGGAATTCAGGCTGGGAAAATCAGGATAAATTCCATAATGGGGGGAGTGTGTAGATGTGTCCGTGGGGAGGTAATAGACGCCTTGCCACTGGAGGGGCTGGAAATAAAACTTGACATAAAGCACGAGAAAATGGATGATAGGGAACCATCCCTGGGGCTTGGTGTGGTGACCTTAATCAGGCTCTTCCCTGCCTAGCTTTGTATTCACTGATTCAGTCTCAAATGATCCAAGGGAGAGAAACAATTGCTTGGAAAATGGCCATAGGGGATAATGGCTATTGACAGCAGATATTGGCTGATTCTCCTGCACTGGTTAACTCCGTCTGTTCATCCATCCCTCTCTCCCTCCATTTGTTCCTCCTTCCATCCATGGATTCATTCATTCATTCATCCATTCAAAAAATAGTTTTTCAACACCTACTAAGTACATGTAGAGTATTGAGGGTACTTTAAATAGGATGGAAAGAAAATCATTTCAAGAGGGGACATTTATGCTGAGACTTGTGAATCAGAATGGAAAGAACTGGGGAGAAACATTTCAGACAGGGGACGGCCCTTGCAAAGGCCACAAGGTATGAAAAGGCTTGGCAAGTTTGAGGACCAGGGAGGAGATTGCGGAGGCTGATTAGTTATAGAGGGGTGAAGAAGCTTAAAGAGATTTAAGATGAGGTTGAAGAGGCAGACAGGAGCCAGACTAGCTAGCGTCTGGTGGGCTCTGGTTAGGAGTTGGAATTTTGTTCTAGGAGTGATGGGATTTGGGTATGGCTTTTGGAGGACTTTTTGTTTCTGCTTTCAGACTTTCCTGATACCTTCTAGTCCCGACTTTTTGGGAGTCAGTTATGGTTGTCAGACAGAGGTCGGAGATTTCTATGAAGAAGAGTGTGGTACAGAGATTGTATCACCAGCCATGGGAAAGGCAAGTTAGGCAGCGAGGTAAGGCTGGGCAGGGGATTCAGCCTGTCTTGTAGCCCCGCTTTTGCTGCAAGTAGTCCGGAGTTTTAAGGGGAGGCCTGTGGTCTGGTGAAATTAGTACTGACGTACAACCACCTAAGGTGCATCGCCTTAAATAGAAAGCAACATGTCATAATAAACATGAAAAAAAGTTTGAAATTTAATCATGAAAGTTGAAACTCAGAATTATATATAGATATTTTGTATCAAAAACATTTTTAGTTGTCTTTGCAACTATGCTCTAATTCTTAGAACAAAAAGTTCAACTATTCGTTTAATTTTTTCCCATAAGTTTTCTGACAAGGTTACATGCTGGCACCATTACCAGTGTATAATCATAAAAGTTGTTTGTTTTTGAAAAATTAGGACTTTATAAAATTTCTAAGAGCATTTCTTAAACTTTCAATATTTTAATCAGTTTTCAAAAAATTGTATTGCTCTCTTGATTTTTACTTTTTCAGTTGGTCCAAGGGTGAGTGTAGTTTGAGCATTTCTGCATCACCTCTGTTGAGTTTATGAAATCCCACGTTTTGCAAAAGTTTGTTTCAGTTTGCTCTTGATTTGCACCAGGGGCTTATATAACATTTGATCATCGGACAGGATTAAGCTGTTGACATAAGCATCAGGGCTGGGTGTTCCTTGGAAGGGATGTTTGAGTGGGAACCAATTTTATAAATGGTCAAGTCACTAATGAATACTTTCAAGTTATGATGGCTTTTGTTTCTCTGTGTAAACTAAAGACTGAAAGTTCTCAAATAGCAAACATTTGGATAATGAGGTTTCTCCCTACTAAAATGTAAGTACCTGAAGTGTGTCTAGCTTTGGAAGGGCATGAAAGATACAAGATGCCCTGGCTTTTGATACTCTCTCCTTTCTAGCTGGGTTTAGGTATGAGGGTATCATTTGTGAGAGTGGAGGCACATTTCATAGCCAGAGTGCCCCTCTCCTCAGTGCATTCCTCTTATTTCTTTGATGGGGGGAGTGGGGTGGGGAGCGTAAATCACTGGGAAGTATTTTGGAATTTGGGGTAAGCCTTCCAGAAATGGATGTGTCTGGGTAAAGTCACTCATATGTAGAATTTAAAAATATTGATCTCACAGAAGTGGAAGTAGAATAGTGGTTACCAGAGGCTGGAGAGGGTAGGGGGCAGGGAGAAATGGGAAGAGGGCGGTCAGTGGGTACAAAGTTACAGTTAGATAGGAGGAATAAATTCTAGTATTCCATTGCACAGTAGAGTGACTATAGTTAACAATAATATATTGTATATTTTAAAAGAGCTAGAAGAGAGGATTTTGAATGTTCTCGCCACAAAGAAATGATAAATCTCTCAGGTGATGGATGTGCTAATTACCCTAATTTGATCATTATATTGTATACATGTTTGATATGTGTTGATTAAAAATGAAAAAAAAATTTTAAATTTCTCCATCTTTTTATAATAAATTTGTTCAGAAAAATATTGTGAATGCTTGTATAGTATTCATGTCAGCCTCACCATTATTGACATTTTGGGCCAGATAATTCCTTGTGGAAGGAGGCTGTCCAGTGGGTTCAAGGATGTGTAGCAGCATCCCTGGGATCTACCACTGGATACCAGTAACACACCCTTTGTGACAACCAAAAATGTCTCCAGACATCACCAAATGTCCTTTAGGGGTCAAAGTCACCCCTGGTTAGGAACCACTGATCTCATGATAGTTCAGAGAGGCTACAATCAGAAGGTTGTAACCTGTTAATTAATGAAGGGAGTGACCACTTCCAGATCTGCCCAATTTGATGGGTTCAAAAAATAAGCATAGCTCTTGGAGCTGAGGGAAGGAAGTTTCTGAATCACGGTCATGAGTGGGACCCTGTTTGGGTCAAGTGCACCAGGCCTGGTGAGAGGGGGACACTGGGAGTCTCAGATTTTCAAGTCCAGTAGGACTTTGATGAAGCTGGCCATGAGAAACAATGGGGCAGAATGTTTTCCATGTCCCTGAGTTGTGGGTAACCTGAGTCTAGGCCTCTGGAGTTTCAGCTCACCCTTACCCCAGCAAGTTATATTTGTTTCAGCCTTTGGGCCATTGTTTAAGATGCCTCCCCTGTTATAAATGCCCTCTGGCATTCTTTATATCTTGCTAAGTGTGACTCAGTCTTCAAGATCCAGCTGAAGTTCTAGCTCTTGCGTGGAGCCTCCTGAACTACCCTGGCCCACATTGAGTTCTTCCTGCTTTAACACCCGCCAGTCCCATTACTTACCAGAACTTTTATTTGAGCATTTAATCGAAGATAGTTTTGCTTCATTATTTTAAAATTTTGTGCATCTCTCTCTTGTCTCCTCAGTGAGTTTGTGAGCTCCTTCAAGGCTGAGCCTTGTCTTTTTCTTTTTTACCCTCCATGAGACATGATACGTTGCACACAGTGTGAGCTCATAGTAGGTGCTCAGTGAATTCTAAGTGAGTGTGAGTAATGGAAGTCAATCTGCTTGCTCATCCCTCCCCACTATCTGTATCTTCCAGATCCAATCCACGTGCTCCAGCCCTATCTCTTCAAATATTTTGAGACAGCACGTTGTTTGACAGTTCTGCAAACATAAAAAATAATTTAGTTCACACTTAATTTTTATCACAAGGCAAGTTTAATATTTTCAAGCATTACAATTTTATTTTTAAGTTCTTACATCCTTTCTGTTTCTCTTAATGTCATTTTGGCTTCAAAGGGTATAATTTTGAAATTATGAGTACTGTTGGACTTGTTAGTATTTCTTCTTTTGTGTATATAATGTTTCAAGAACTGTTGATGGCTAAATGTCATTTTTATACTTTTTGGATTCATAACAGTTCAGTTACATTCAAAAACAATTAATAATATTATGTATCTTAGAAATAGCTGTCATGTATCTGGTGGATATGACATATTGTTAGATATTTTAAGTTAAAAGTTCTGTATGCAGGCCAAATGTAGAAAGATGAAGAGCAGACAATTTTATAGACAGGCAGAAGGATATAGTAAATTTATGACAAAGCATATTACGATAATGTAACCATGCTTGGAAAACCGTGTGGCTTGTCAGCTCCAAAAATAAGCCAGTGATCAGTAGCCTATCTCAAACACTTTTTTTTTTTTTTTGCTTTGTTTAGATCTGGTTTCATTCTAAAAATGCGACAGCCAGGCAAGTTAGAGGAGAAGATATTACCACTAAATACAAACTACCCAAGGCAGTTTTCCCAGATTCTTGAGGGGAGCTTTCTCCAGCTCAGACATATTGGCTCTTTGACTTTTAGAACTTAAGCTGGGGTGAAAGCTCTCCATAAAGGGTCATTGTTTTCAAAATGGAGCTCTCCAGGCTGGACCGAAACAAGGCTCCAATGATGTCAGGGGTGAGAGGGGTGGGGAGGATCCCTGGCCCTGCCTCAGTCAGGAAGCGTTTTTTTTTTTTGTCTTTTTTCGTGACGGGTAACGGGATAGCAACCCTCAGTGTCGCGCCCACACCACGCTCAACCAGTGAGCGGACTGGTCTCCTCATGGGATCCGAACCCTCGGCGGGAGCGCCGCAGCGCTCCCAAGTGCCGCACTCTACCGAATGCGCCACCGGGCCGGCCCAGGAAGCGTTTTGTTTTATCTACCTTCACTTGGCTCTGTCCTAGTCAATTGGAATGAACTGGAGTCAGCTTTCCCTTCGTAGAAGTGAGGCTCTTTGTGGTCTTTCTCCTTGAAGGTTTTGTGGGGCACCATTGGGAGAGGCCTATCAAGGATTCTCATTATATAGAAAGAGGTCAGATTCAGCTGTTGTAATTCTTTAGGTCTGTCCTAAACAAACACTGGAGATTTTCCTCATAAATTTTTATGATCTTTGGTCTGCAAAGAAACAAGCGACAACTCATTATACTTACTGTAACAGTGTTGAATCCTCAGGTATTGAAAAATTCCACCAGTGGTCAACATAGTGAGTCATGATGTGGGGCCTTAACCACAACTGACATGATCCAAGCCCAATGGTCCCCCACCATGTGTGAGTTACACACATGAGGAGGTGAGCAGCCCTTGAGCATGTGGAGACCTCCCAAATCCCACTGAGGGGTCTCTGCTTGAGTTGCTCCAAGGGGATCTTGGTGGCGCTACAGAGCAGCTGTCTTGTTCCTACCTTAATTCTTTTGCATCATCCAAAGAATCAATGTTCCTAGCTGTCTTTGAATGGACTTACTTTTCAGGAGTTCTAGAAACCTCCATGGGTCACCAGTGTATGGGTAGACCTGGACATGTGACAAGTGCTGGCCTCATGGAACTGTCATCAGATTCCAAGGCAGAAAAAAAAGTGGGGAGCATGTTTCTTCTGCTCACCTCAGGCCTGCTGGGAGCTGGGACACGGGGCCTGCAGTGAATACCCAGCTGAGGAGTTCAGTTTGCAAACCGGAGACTATTATAATTTGCTTTAATGCCTGTCTCTTTCCCTTTGTTACCCCTACCCCAGCAGAGAAGCTATTTACAATTTCTTTTTTTTTTTTTTTTTTTTTTTTTTTTTTTCTTTTTCCGTGTCCGGCAACGGA